>NW_017190419.1:0-11298 GCF_001704415.2 Capra hircus | reverse complement strand
GACCTTGTGTGGAGACGATGCCGGAACCTGATGATTCCTCTCCAGTGCCGACATGGATCTTGGGGTACTTCTGGAGTCTCCCCAGGGGAGTCAGTCCTCGTCTCGAGTGGGGACATACGTGCGATTTCCTCCCCGAGCTGTAGCAGCAGTGTCACGCTTCCCTTCGCGTGGATTAAGGATCTGTGGCTTTCCCTCGAGGCTTTCCCACAGGGCTGTCCCACTTGCCACCGTGGTGTGAGTCGATCCTTGGCTTGAAAGTCGAGGCAGTGCAGGGAAAACAGGTTTCCTGGAATGGACTGAGACATCTTGGGGACTCTGGGAATGGTGGCACGACCCTGGAGTTCCTCTCGCCTTTCCTGTGGAGAGCGCCTCCTCTTGAGATGCGACAGGAACGCCAGGAATTCTTTCCCGACCACGCAGGGAAAGGATCCCTCCTCTCGAGCTAGGAGGCGGAAACGGGGCTCCTCTGGATGTGGGCGGGACTCTCGTGCTTCCTCTCGAGTGGAGACGGGTATGTCGGGGAACTTCTTGAGTTGCAGCAAGGGTGTGAAGGACCCTTTGGAAGTTCCAGAGGTTAGGTGTGATTAGCCTCGAGACGCCTCAGCGGAAATGGGCCTCATCTCGCCTGGAGGGGAGAACCTCCTGGATTTCTCGAGTTGCGGCAGGTGCTCTCGACTTACGACGGGGACCTCAGGGAACCGCTCTGGTGGCCTCAGGAAAGGCCAGTCCCCATGCGAGTTGAGGGGCCTCTCGGGATCCTCTCCGTCGATGCCGGGGCCAAGACCTTGTGTGGAGTCGGTGCCAGAACCTGAGGATTCCTCTCCAGTGCTGACATGGATCTTGGGGAACTTCTGGAGTCTCCCCAGGGGAGTCAGTCCTCGTCTCGAGTGGGGCATGCACGTGCGCTTTCCTCCCGAGCTGTAGCAGCAGTGTCGCGCTTCCCTTCGCGTGGATCAAGGGATCTGTGGCTTTCCCTCGAGGCTTTCCCCGAGGCTTTCCCACGAGGCTTTCCACAGGGCTGTCCCACGTGCCACCGTGGTGTGAGTCGATCCTCGGCTTGAAAGTCGAGGCAGTGCAGGGAAAACAGGTTTTCCTGGAATGGACTGAGACATCTGGGGACTCTGGGAATGGTGGCACGACCCTGGAGTTCCTCTCGCCTTTCCTGTGGAGAGCGCCTCTCTTGAGATGCGACGGGAACGCCGGAATTCTTTCCCGACCACGCAGGGAAAGGATCCCTCCTCTCGAGCTAGGAGGCGGAAACGGGGCTCCTCTGGATGTGGGCGGGACTCTCGTGCTTCCTCTCGAGTGGAGACGGGTATGTCGGGGAACTTCTTGAGTTGCAGCAAGGGTGTGAAGGACCCTTTGGAAGTTCCAGAGGTTAGGTGTGATTAGCCTCGAGACGCCTCAGCGGAAATGGGCCTCATCTCGCCTGGAGGGAGAACCTCCTGGATTTTCTCGAGTTGCGGCAGGTGCTCTCGACTTACGACGGGGACCTCAGGGACCCGCTCTGGTGGCCTCAGGAAAGGCCAGTCCCCATGCGAGTTGCTGGGGCCTCTCGGGATTCCTCTCCCGTCGATGCCGGGGCCTAAGACCTTGTGTGGAGTCGGTGCCGGAACCTGAGGATTCCTCTCCAGTGCTGACATGGATCTTGGGGTACTTCTGGAGT
Organism: Capra hircus; assembly: GCF_001704415.2. NCBI lineage: Eukaryota > Metazoa > Chordata > Mammalia > Artiodactyla > Bovidae > Capra > Capra hircus. The sequence goes on along the minus strand of NW_017190419.1, from coordinate 9,632 downwards.
CTCCCAGGGAGTCAGTCCTCGTCTCGAGTGGGGCATGCACGTGCGCTTTCCTCCCGAGCTGTAGCAGTGTCACGCTTCCCTTCGCGTGGATCAAGGATCTGGCTTTCCCCCGAGCTTTCCACGAGGCTTTCCCACGAGGCTTTCCCAAAGGGCTGTCCACGTGCCACCGTGGTGTGAGTCGATCCTCGGCTTGAAAGTCGAGGCAGTGCAAGGAAAACAGGTTTCCCTGGATGGACTGAGACATCTGGGGGACTCTGGGAATGGTGGCACGACCCTGGAGTTCCTCTCGCCTTTCCTGTGGAGAGCGCCCCTCTTGAGATGCGATGGGAAGGGGAATTCTTTCCGAACACGCAGGGAAAGGATCCCTCCTCTCGAGCTAGGAGGCGGAAACGGGGCTCCTCTGGATGTGGCGGGACTCTCGTGCTTCCTCTCGAGTGGAGACGGGTATGTCGGGGAACTTCTTGAGTTGCAGCAAGGGTGTGAAGGACCCTTTGGAAGTTCCAGAGGTTAGGTGTGATTAGCCTCGAGACGCCTCAGCGGAAATGGGCCTCATCTCGCCTGGAGGGGAGAACCTCCTGGATTTTCTCGAGTTGCGGCAGGTGCTCTCGACTTACGACGGGGACCTCAGGGACCCGCTCTGGTGGCCTCAGGAAAGGCCAGTCCCCATGCGAGTTGCTCGGGGGCCTCTCGGGATTCCTCTCCCGTCGATGCCGGGGCCTAAGATCTTGTGTGGAGCCGGTGCCGGAACCTGAGATTCCTCTCCAGTGCTGACATGGATCTGGGGTACTTCTGGAGTCTCCCCAGGAGTCAGTCCTCGTCTCGAGTGGGGCATGCACGTGCGCTTTCCTTCCGAGCTGTAGCAGCAGTGTCATGCTTCCCTTCGCGTGGATCAAGGGATCTGTGGCTTTCCCGAGGCTTTCCACGAGGCTTTCCCACGAGGCTTTCCCACAGGGCTGTCCCACGTGCCACCGTTGTGTGAGTCGATCCTCGGCTTGAAAGTCGACGCAGTGCAGGGAAAACAGGTTTTCCTGGAATGGACAGAGACATCTGGGGGACTCTGGGAATGGTGGCATGACCCTGGAGTTCCTCTCGCCTTTCCTGTGGAGAGCGCCTCCTCTTGAGATGCGACGGAACGCCGGGAATTCTTTCCCGACCACGCAGGGAAAGGATCCCTCCTCTCGAGCTAGGAGGCGGAAACGGGGCTCCTCTGGATGTGGGCGGGACTCTCGTGCTTCTCTCGAGTGGAGACGGGTATGTCGGGGAACTTCTTGAGTTGCAGCAAGGGTGTGAAGGACCCTTTGGAAGTTCCAGAGGTTAGGTGTGATTAGCCTCGAGACGCCTCAGCGGAAATGGGCCTCATCTCGCCTGGAGGGGGAGAACCTCCTGGATTTTCTCGAGTTGCGGCAGGTGCTCTCGACTTACGACGGGGACCTCAGGGACCCGCTCTGGTGGCCTCAGGAAAGGCCAGTCCCCATGCGAGTTGCTCGGGGGCCTCTCGGATTCCTCTCCCATCGATGCTGGGCCTAAGACCTTGTGTGGAGTCAGTTCCGGAACCTGAGGATTCCTCTCCAGTGCTGACATGGATCTTGGGGTACTTCTGGAGTCTCCCCAGGGGAGTCAGTCCTCGTCTCGAGTGGGGCATGCACGTGCTTTCCTCCCGAGCTGTAGCGTGTCGCGCTTCCCTTCCAAGGGAGGAGGCTTTTTTGGCTTTCCCACGAGGCTTTCCACGAGGCTTTTTCTGCCGGGGTCCAGCCCCGGTGGATCCAGGGAATTCGAAGGGTGGACGGCGTTGGCGTGGAAAGACTTGTTTGTTTATTAATGTAAGATTAGATTAAGAAACTATAGTGTAATAAGAAGATTAAGTGGACGAAGAGGGCTGAATAGCTTGGTTTACGCGGAAGGCCAATAAAATTCCAGACAAGGAATTTGCACCATCTACGTTGGGCCACCGGCGCCCGCTTGAATATCTAAGGGTGCCTCGCCTTAAGCTCCCTTTGGTGCGGGTCTTAACAGCCGGGGCAAGTAAGTAGACCTGGCGAGCCTCCGCGCCCCAGATGGAGATTCAGCCTGAAGTTAAAGTAAAGAGCAGAGAGAGGGAAGGGGAGAGAGAGAGGAGAGAGAGAGACATGGGGGAGCCAGAGTCCCAAGAAACCAGGCCGAGAGACTAGTTCGAGAAACTGGTCCGATCCTTTATTGTTCAGAAGGCCTTTTATACTTTTGATAAAACATGGAGATCAACGGGTAACACAGAATTATGTAGCGTTCAGCCCAGACTCTTTCTATACATCATTTTGTATACAAAAGGTCTCAGGTGATTTACATTATCTTCTGGCCAAGAAGCTTGTTAACACTTTTTAGCTCTCTTCCTTAATGAATGTTGATTTTGTTTCCCCTGAAGTGTTTTTTCTTTAATTTGCATCTCCTTAAAGCATTAAAGTTACATCTCTATAGAACAAAGGTGCAGTGGGATATAACAAAGAAGGTACTTAACTCAAAGATCTAATGTTGCTAATACCAGGTCTACTACTTGTTTTTCTATATACCAACTATATCTAAAAATAAAGGATATGAAAATTTGGCAGCAAGCATTGACTCAACAAATGAAACTTTTAATCAGTCCTATTCTAAAGATTTTGACTCTTCGGAAGCCCCTACATTCCTAGGATATTTTAAGCTTCCTGTGCCTCCTGCGGTCAGGAGGCCTCAAACAATCACACTCGCAGAGTCCTGCAGGCAGGCTAGAAAGCCATCGGAGGGGTTTTTAGATTGAAACACTCTTTCAAATGCAGAAGACTGAAACCCTGAATTGACTTTTTCCAGAAAATGTCAGAAGAGTGGAAAAGCAGAGCACAAAAGCCGGCAGATTTTTGTTGGGGTACATGCTTAGGAATTTCCAGAGGGGTCCCTGAAGTCTGAGCACGCCTTGCGTATGTCAGCTTCCTTCCTCATGACCTTGTCACGGGCGGGATTCCTCACACTGGCTCCCGGCATCTCACCCTTTTTAATTTTAAATAATTGATTATTTATGTTTAAAATCAGGTGCAGTTCGGTCTCGAGATTCCGAATGCTCTGCCGAAGAATCTAGACAATATAGGGAAGTATGATTATGAGGAGCAAGATTATAGACAGTAGACAGAACAGTCTTCAGAAATGAAGTTAGAGAAAGTGTGGGAAAAGTCATTGGCTTCTCCTGCGGTGGTAAAATCTAATCGGGAGTGTTCCAAGGTCTGAATCTGATTATGAAGTTTCCCTAAGTCTAAACTAATATCTGAGCTGTTCCAAAATACCTAAACCTTGATTTTTTAACATATTGGGCATTTACACTTGTTGAGTCAATGATTGCTGTTGTAGTAACAATAACAGTTGTTGTAACACAGCAAGAACATAATTATCATATCAATAAGTTGTTACAGTTATAGGACATCTTTAAAACCACAGAAGAGCAGACATTACTTTGAGGAGTTAAACAAGATGAAAACATCCATGGTTCACAAGTCGCTACATTAGGTACATTAAGTTTTCTGGAATCATTGGTGAAAAGAAGAACATAAGGAGAGGATAGACAAGCCAAAATAGAGTAAATAGAGTCATTTTCTGGTTGGAGTTTGTGCTGCAGCAGCTGTTAGTCCTGCCGGGATCTTGATGTTTCTTTTGCCTCTTTTGCCGGTAGGAGCAGCGGCCTTCACCCCGCCCTCTGACACTGGCGCTGTTATGGGGCTGCGAGTGCGGTGCACTGGGTTCCGTCAGTCAGGCTGGCCCCGCCCGCAGCTTTTGCGCGCGCTGTTTCCCGCGGTGGTGGTGGCAGAGAAGTTCCCTTTTTCTTTTTGTGGCGAATCAGTCTGTCCGGGATCCAAGTTGACGAATCTGCACCCTGTGGAAAAAAATATAAACACTTCCTCGACCCGCAGTAAATTTTGGGTCGGGATCTTTTTGTTATCTGGAGGAGATCTTTTTGCTTTACTAATGGCTTTTTATTTTACTGTTTCAAACGAATCAGCATTTAACTTATTACAAAGAGAACATGTTGTAAAATCTGATGGGGGGAAAACTATACTTAATTTCTCTCTTTTTAATTTTTGAATTAACAAAGCACGTGAGGGTAAATGATGCAAGATCTGATCACAAGAATTTCCTATAGCAATCTGCCAATCATCAAACATTTGAAAAGCATCAAGTTGTTCTCTGTTATATGGAAGTGCAATTTTTGATGGTTCTTTATTAAACAATTTAATAAATCAGTATATTTGAATTAATCTTTTTAATTAATATGTCAGTAATTTTTCCTTAGGCAGAGGCCACTGTTCCACCCACACCGGATCTTGAAATTTTCATGTAATGGGTAGGCAGCAAAAACAATGGCCTTCATTATAAATTTGGATATCCCAATCCAGTATATAGCTTGCAAGGAGTTGGGCAAATTAGCTCAATTATTCTTGTCTGTTGTTTACCCAATCCTTTTGATGGATCATAGCCGATCTGCAGCATCTGAGAGGTCACTTTATCATCAGGGCTAAAAAGTAACACTCCCATTTGAGATAGCATGTCCCTCCCCCACAGGGTAAGGGGGAGTGAAGGGACTACATACGGTTGGAAAGTTCCACGGGTGTCCTCAAATTGCCAATCTAAAATTTTTGCACTTTTGGCTACTGTGGGGGCTCTTCCTATCCCCACCAAGTTATTTTCAGTAGTATGTGTGGGCCAGGAGGTGGGCCAGGAGCTAGGCCAGTCTTTTCCTGAAATGCAAGAAACGTCTGCTCCTGTGTCTAATAACCCCACAATAGACTTGCCATTAATCAGAATAGTTTTCATAGGCCGTTTCTGAGTAATTTTTGTTATCCAAAAAACCATATCACTAGACCCAAATATAAGAAGCAAGAAAAGAGGTGTTACACAATATCTTTATAAGCTTTTCTAATGATCTTTTTATAACCCAAATCTGGTCTATAGCCTTTTAGATGACAAGTAACCATTTAATCTTAGCTTGAAAACTTCCAGCAACGGGGAGCTCACTATTCACCAAGGTTTTAAACTCTCTCTCACCTCTTACTCTATAGCATTTTTATCCTGCATACCACTTTTTCTAACTCCTTTTCAGTAGTAGTATATGTTGGCCAGGAGCTGCGCTAGTCTCTCAGCAATGTAAGAAACGTCTTGTCTATTGTCTAACAGCCATGACATTTTATATCTTTGAATTAAAAAATCTTTTAAAGGCCTAGAAGCTGCAATTTTTTGCACCCAAAAAGCTAGATCTAGATCCTCTGGGGCTTTTTTTGTCTGGTTTTTCTGTTTGGTAATAAGGTAAAAGCAAAAGCTGTGCTATTATTTTTTTTTTAATTTTTATTAATTGCACAGTTTTAGCAGGTGGCGAGATCAAAACTTCAGTTTTTTCAGTATAATCAGAATTTACTACACAAGACACTACCGAAATTTCTTGAAAAGAAAGCAAGCTATGCCCCAGTACAAGTCTTACAATGTCCTCAGGCAGGGGACTAGCCACTCTCATTGGAATCTGAGTCACTGGCACATCAGGGGTTAATATTATTGAAGTGGTGGAACTGAGGTCTAGGCCTGAGCTACCTGGGGTTGTTTGGTACGGGTTGTTGTGTCTGTTTAGCAGGACATTTTGGCAAAACATGTTCTATTTGGCCTCAAGAGAAACATTTTGCATTTGTAAAGTCCTTTTTATTACGAATATTTTTTTTTCTGTTTTTCTTCCTTTTTCTTTTTTTTTTTTTTGTTGGGTGAGGCCCCTCCTGAGGGGATTTTATGCAAGGAGCAAGCTCTGTTTTAAAAGCTCTTTTGCTCAAAAATATTGTCACTATCGTTTTCAAACTTAAGCAATGTTCTGGGAGGCTTTGGATATAAAGTGGGGAGTTCTTAAGCCCTGGGGAGGCGCAAGCAGAGGTTGCAGTGGTCGCCTTAAATAAGATAACTTTTTTAAAGGTTTGGTTTGTGTAGAGGGGGAGGGGGCTCTCCAGGGCGCTCGGCCGCTGCGTCCTGTAAGCACCCTCCTTCCTCGGGAGGAAGAGGAGTCTCTCTCCTTTTGTTTGCCAATGGCAGAAAATACGATCTGCATAGAAGGTGGAGACCCACTACCATTTACGGCTATAGCCTCTCCATAGGCTATCTAACAGCCTCATGACAGGGGTCCAGAACATTTGTAATCATATTTTACAGAGCAAAAGCATTTACAGGCCCATGCAAAGTATAGTAAGTTTTTAGCTGTTTTCCTACTCTCTCCCAGGTGTCTAAGTTAACAGTGCCTTCTTCTGGAAACCAGGGACACTGTTCTTGTACAAAGGAAAAAAATGAATGAATATTGGAATTTTTAACTTTAATTCCTCGTTTAGTTAGTAACTGCAAGATTACTCCTATAAAAAGCTGTCTTTCTTTTGATTCACTGTTACCCATGTCAGAAAATTAAGTCTTATAGAAAAGTCTACCTCAACAAAAGGTTTTACCTCTGGCGAGGGGGGTTTTGTTTTTAACCCTAGGATAGCAGGTTTCTTTTCAACCTCTAGAGCACCAGGTTTCTCTTAAACCCTTGAACACTTCCCACTCTTCCTCACCCTGTCTATCCTACAGGGGGTCCGCGGCACCCTGAGTGGGGTCCTAGCCGTCCCGAACACTCAACACTGGGGGAGTACCCGAAAGTACTCCGGGGGGAGTGATTAAGTCACTCCGGGGGGAGCAACAGAGAGTGCTCCGGGGGAGCAACGGAGAGGGCTCCGGGGGAGCAGCAGAGAGTGCTCCGGGGGACTTTTGCTCCGAGGAACCTACCTTCGAATAGCCTGTTCCGGGCGCCACTTGCCGGGTCCTGGCCCGGTGGATCCAGGGAATTCGAAGGGTGGACGGCGTTGGCGTGGAAAGACTTGTTTGTTTATTAATGTAAGATTAGATTAAGAAACTATAGTGTAATAAGAAGATTAAGTGGAGGAAGAGGGCTGAATAGCTTGGTTTACGCGGAAGGCCAATAAAATTCCAGACAAGGAATCTGCACCATCTACGTTGGGCCACCGGCGCCCGCTTGAATATCTAAGGGTGCCTCGCCTTAAGCTCCCTTTGGTGCGGGTCTTAACAGCCGGGGCAAGTAAGTAGACCTGGCGAGCCTCCGCGCCCCAGATGGAGATTCAGCCTGAAGTTAAAGTAAAGAGCAGAGAGAGGGAAGGGGAGAGAAGAGGAGAGAGAGAGACATGGGGGGAGCCAGAGTCCCAAGAAACCAGGCCGAGAGACTAGTTCGAGAAACTGGTCCGATCCTTTATTGTTCAGAAGGCCTTTTATACTTTTGATAAAACATGGAGATCAACGGGTAACACAGAATTATGTAGCGTTCGCAGCCCAGACTCTTTCTATACATCATTTTGTATACAAAAGGTCTCAGGTGATTTACATTATCTTCTGGCCAAGAAGCTTGTTAACACTTTTTAGCTCTCTTCCTTAATGAATGTTGATTTTGTTTCCCCTGAAGTGTTTTTCTTTAATTTGCATCTCCTTAAAGCATTAAAGTTACATCTCTATAGAACAAAGGTGCAGTGGGATATAACAAAGAAGGTACTTAACTCAAAGATCTAATGTTGCTAATACCAGGTCTACTACTTGTTTTTCTATATACCAACTATATCTAAAAATAAAGGATATGAAAATTTGGCAGCAAGCATTGACTCAACAAATGAAACTTTTAATCAGTCCTATTCTAAAGATTTTGACTCTTCGGAAGCCCCTACATTCCTAGGATATTTTAAGCTTCCTGTGCCTCCTGCGGTCAGGAGGCCTCAAACAATCACACTCGCAGAGTCCTGCAGGCAGGCTAGAAAGCCATCGGAGGGGTTTTTAGATTGAAACACTCTTTCAAATGCAGAAGACTGAAACCCTGAATTGACTTTTTCCAGAAAATGTCAGAAGAGTGGAAAAGCAGAGCACAAAAGCCGGCAGATTTTTGTTGGGGTACATGCTTAGGAATTTCCAGAGGGGTCCCTGAAGTCTGAGCACGCCTTGCGTATGTCAGCTTCCTTCCTCATGACCTTGTCACGGGCGGGATTCCTCACTCTGGCTCCCGGCATCTCACCCTTTTTAATTTTAAATAATTGATTATTTATGTTTAAAATCAGGTGCAGTTCGGTCTCGAGATTCCGAATGCTCTGCCGAAGAATCTAGACAATATAGGGAAGTATGATTATGAGGAGCAAGATTATAGACAGTAGACAGAACAGTCTTCAGAAATGAAGTTAGAGAAAGTGTGGGAAAAGTCATTGGCTTCTCCTGCGGTGGTAAAATCTAATCGGGAGTGTTCCAAGGTCTGAATCTGATTATGAAGTTTCCCTAAGTCTAAACTAATATCTGAGCTGTTCCAAAATACCTAAACCTTGATTTTTTAACATATTGGGCATTTACACTTGTTGAGTCAATGATTGCTGTTGTAGTAACAATAACAGTTGTTGTAACACAGCAAGAACATAATTATCATATCAATAAGTTGTTACAGTTATAGGACATCTTTAAAACCACAGAAGAGCAGACATTACTTTGAGGAGTTAAACAAGATGAAAACATCCATGGTTCACAAGTCGCTACATTAGGTACATTAAGTTTTCTGGAATCATTGGTGAAAAGAAGAACATAAGGAGAGGATAGACAAGCCAAAATAGAGTAAATAGAGTCATTTTCTGGTTGGAGTTTGTGCTGCAGCAGCTGTTAGTCCTGCCGGGATCTTGATGTTTCTTTTGCCTCTTTTGCCGGTAGGAGCAGCGGCCTTCACCCCGCCCTCTGACACTGGCGCTGTTATGGGGCTGCGAGTGCGGTGCACTGGGTTCCGTCAGTCAGGCTGGCCCCGCCCGCAGCTTTTGGTGCGCGGCTGTTTCCCGCGGGGTGGTGGCAGAGAAGTTCCCTTTTTCTTTTGTGGCGAATCAGTCTGTCCGGGATCCAAGTTGACGAATCTGCACCCTGTGGAAAAAAATATAAACACTTCCTCGACCCGCAGTAAATTTTGGGTCGGGATCTTTTTGTTATCTGGAGGAGATCTTTTTGCTTTACTAATGGCTTTTTATTTTACTGTTTCAAACGAATCAGCATTTAACTTATTACAAAGAGAACATGTTGTAAAATCTGATGGGGGAAAACTATACTTAATTTCTCTCTTTTTAATTTTTGAATTAACAAAGCACGTGAGGGTAAATGATGCAAGATCTGATCACAAGAATTTCCTATAGCAATCTGCCAATCATCAAACATTTGAAAAGCATCAAGTTGTTCTCTGTTATATGGAAGTGCAATTTTGATGGTTCTTTATTAAACAATTTAATAAATCAGTATATTTGAATTAATCTTTTTAATTAATATGTCAGTAATTTTTCCTTAGGCAGAGGCCACTGTTCCACCCACACCGGATCTTGAAATTTTCATGTAATGGGGTAGGCAGCAAAAACAATGGCCTTCATTATAAATTTGGATATCCCAATCCAGTATATAGCTTGCAAGGAGTTGGGCAAATTAGCTCAATTATTCTTGTCTGTTGTTTACCCAATCCTTTTGATGGATCATAGCCGATCTGGCAGCATCTGAGAGGTCACTTTCATCAGGGGCTAAAAGTAACACTCCCATTTGAGATAGCATGAGATAGCATGTCCCTCCCACAG
>NW_017190418.1:0-11299 GCF_001704415.2 Capra hircus | reverse complement strand
CGGGAGCTAACTCGCATGGGGGACTGGCCTTTCCTGAGGAAACCAGATCCGGTCCCTAAAGTCCCCTTCGTAAGTCCAGAGAACCTGCTGCCACTGGAGAAAATCCAGGAGGTTTTCCCCTCCAGGCGAAATGAGGCCCATTTCCGCTGAGGTGTCTCGAGGCTAATCACAGCTAACTTCTGGAACTTCCAAAGGGTCATTCACACCCTTGCTGCAACTCAATAAGTTCCCCGACATACCCGTCTCCACTTGAGAGGAAGCACGAGAGTCCGATCACATCCAGAGGAGCCCCGTTTCCGCCTCCTAGCTCTTGAGGAGGGATCCTTTCCCTGCGTGGTTGGGAAAGAATTCCCGGCGATCCCGGTGCATCTCATGAGGAAGCATTCTCCACAGGACAGGCGCGAGGAACTCCAGGGTCGTGCCACCATTCCCAGAGTCCCCCAGATGTCTCAGTCCATTCCAGGGAAACCTGTTTTCCCTGCGGTGCCTCGACTTTCTAGCGGAGGATCGACTCAGACCACGGTGGTACGTGGGACAGCCCTGTGGGAAAGCCTCGTGGGAAGGCCTAGTGGGAAAGCTCTAGGGAAAGCCACAGATCCCTTGATCCACGCGAAGGGAAGCGTGACACTGCTGCTACAGCTCGGCAGGAAAGCGCACGTGCATGCCCCCCATCGAGACGAGGAATGACTCCCCTGGGGAGACCCCAGAAGTACCCCAAGGTCCATGTCAGCACTGGAGAGGAATCCTCAGGTTCCGGCACCGACTCCACACAAGGTCTTAGGTACCGACATTGATGGCAGAGGAATCCGAGAGCCCCGCAAGCAACACTCCTGGGAACTGGCCTTTCCTGAGGCCACCAGAGCGGGTCCCTGAGGTCCCCGTCGTAAGTCGAGAGCTCCGGCCGCAACTCGAGAAAATCCAGGAGGTTCTCCCCTCCAGGCGAGAGGAGGCCCATTTCCGCTGAGACCTCTCGAGGCTAATCACACCAAACCTCTGGAACTTCCAAAGGGTCCTTCACACCGTTGCTGCAACTCAAGAAGTTCCCCGACATACCCGTCTCCACTCGAGAGGAAGCACGAGAGACACGCCCACATCCAGAGGAGCCCCGTTTCCGCCTCCTAGCTCGACAGGGGGGATCCTTTCCCTGCGTGTTGGGGAAAGAATCCCGGCGTTCCCGTCGCATCTCAAGAGGAGGCGCTCTCCACAGGAAAGGCGAGAGGAACTCCAGGGTCGTGCCACCATTCCCAGAGTCCCCCAGATTTCTCAGTCCATTCCAGGGAAACCTGTTTTCCCTTCACTGCCTCGACTTTCAAGCCGAGGATCGACTCACACCACGGTGGCACGTGGGACAGCCCTGTGGGAAAGCCTCATGGGAAGGCCTAGTGGGAAAGCCTCGAGGGGAAGCTACAGATCCCTTGATCCATGCAAAGGGAAGCCTGATACTGCTGCTACAGCTCAGGAGGAAAGCGCACGTGCATGCCCCCACTCGAAACGAGGTCTGACTCCCCTGGCGAGACTCCAGAAGTACCCCAAGATCCATGTCAGCACTGGAGAGGAATCCTCAGGTTCTGGCACCGACTCCACACAAGGTCTTAGGCCCCGGCATCGGCGGGAGAGGAATCCCGAGAGGCCCCAGAGCAACTCGCATGGGGATTGGCCATTCTTGGGACCACCAGAGCGGGTCCCTGAGGTCCCCGTCGTAAGTCGAGAGCACCTGACGCAACTCGAGAAAATCCAGGAGGTTCTCCCCTCCAGGCGAGATGAGGCCCATTTCTGCTGAGGCGTCTCGAGGATAATCACACCTAACCTCTGGAACTTCCAAAGGGTCCTTCACACCCTTGCTGCAACTCAAGAAGTTCCCCGACATACCCGTCTCCACTCGAGAGGAAGCACGAGAGTCCCGCCCACATCCAAAGGAGCCCCGTTTCCGCCTCCTAGCTCGAGAGGAGGGATCCTTTCCCTGCGTGGTCGGGAAAGAATTCCTGGCGATTCCGTCGCATCTCAAGAGGAGGGGCTCTAAACCGAAAAGGCGAGAGGAACTTCAGGGTCGTGCCACCATTCCCAGAGTACCCCAGGGTCTCAGTCCATTCCAGGGAAACCTGTTTTCCCTGCACTGCCTCGACTTTAAAGCCGAGGATCGACTCACACGACTGTGGCACGTGGGACATCCCTGTGGGAAAGCCCCGCGGGAAAGCCACAGATCCCTTGATCCACGCGAAGGGAAGCGTGACACTGTGCTACAGCTCGGGAGAAAAGCGCACGTGAATGCCCCCAAACGAGACGAGGACTGACTTCCCTGGGGAGACTCCAGAGTATTCCAGGATCCATGTCAGCACTGGAGAGGATGCCTCAGGTCCCGGCACCGACTCCACACAAGGTCTTAGGCCCGGGCATCGACGGGAGAGGAATCCCGAGAGGGCCCCGAGCAACTCGCATGGGGACTGGCCTTTCCTGAGGCCACCAGAGCGGGTCCCTGAGGTCCCCGTCGTAAGGCGAGAGCACCTGCCGCAACTCGAGAAATTCCAGGAGGTTCTCCCCTCCAGGCGAGATGAGGCCCATTTCCGCTGAGGCATCTCGAGGCTAATGACACCTAGCCTCTGGAACTTCCAAAGGGTCCTTCACACCCTTGCTGCAACTCAAGAAGTTCCCCGACATACCCGTCTCCACTCGAGAGGAAGCACGAAAGTCCCGCCCACATCCAGAGAAGCCCCATTTCCGTGTCCTAGCTCGAGAGGAGGGATCCAATCGCTGGGTGTACGGGAAAGAATTACCGGCGTTCCTGTCGCATCTCAAGAGGAGGTGCTCTCCACAGGAAAGGCGAGACGAACTCCAGGGTCGTGCCACCATCCCAGACTCCCCCAGATGTCTCATTTCATTCCAGGGAAAACTGATTTCCCTGCACTGCCTCTACTTTCAAGTCGAGGATCGACTCACGCCACGGTGGCTGTGGGACAGCCCTGTGCGAAAGCCTCGAGGGAAAGCCTCGAGGGAAAGCCACAGATCCCTTGATCCACGCGAAGGAAAGCTCGACACTGCTGCTACATTCGGGAGGAAAGCTCATGTGCTGGCCCCCACTCGAGACAAGGACTGACTCCCCTGGGGAGACTCCAGAAGTACCCCAAGATTCATGTCAGCACTGGAGAGGAATCCTCAGGTTCCGGCACGGACTCCACACAAGGACTTAGGCCCCAGCATCGACGGAAGAGGAATCCCGAGAGGCCCCCGAGCAACTCGCATGGGGACTGGCCTTTCCTGAGGAAACCAGATCGGGTCCCTAAAGTCCCCTTCGTAAGTCCAGAGCACCTGCCGCAACTGGAGAAAATCCAGGAGGTTTTCCCCTCCAGGCGAGATGAGGCCCATTTCCGCTGAGGTGTCTCGAGGCTAATCACACCTAAGCTCTGGAACTTCCAAAGGGTCCTTCACACCCTTGCTGCAACTCAAGAAGTTCCCCAACATACCCGTCTCCACTCGAGAGGAAGCACGAGAGTCCCGCCCACATCCAAAGGAGCCCCGTTTCCGCCTCCTAGCTCCAGAGGTGGGATCCTTTCGCTGCGTGGTCGGGAAAGAATTCCCGGCGTTCCCGTCGTATCTCAAGAGGAGGCGCTCTCCACAGGAAAGGCGAGAGTAACTCCAGGGTCATGCTACCATTCCCAGAGTCCCCCAGATGTCTCAGTCCATTCCAGGGAAACCTGTTTTCCCTGCACTGCCTCGACTTTCAAGCCGAGGATCGACTCACATCACGGTGGCACGTGGGACAGCCCTGTGGGAAAGCCTCATGGGAAAGCCTCGAGGGAAAGCCGCAGATCCCTTGATCCACGCGAAGGGAAGCGTGACACTGCTGCTACAGCTCGGGAGTAATGCGCACGTGCATGCCCCCACTCGAGACGAGGAATGACTCCCCTGGGGAGACTCCAGAACTAGCCCAAGATTCATGTCAGCACTGGAGAGGAATCCTCACGTTCCGGCACCGACTCCAAGCAAGGTCTTAGGCCCCGGCATCGATGGGAGAGGAATCCCGAGAGGCCCCCGAGCAACTCGCATGGGGACTGGCCTTTCTTGAGGCCACCAGAGCGGGTCCCTGAGGTCCCTGTCGTAAGTCGAGAGCACCTGCCGCAACTCGAGAAAATGCAGGAGGTTCTACCCTAGAGGCAAGATGAGGCCCATTTCCGCTGAGGCCTCTGGAGGCTAATCACATCTAACATCTGGAACTTCCAAAGGGTCCTTCACACCCTTGCTGCAACTCATGAAGTTCCCCGACATTCCCGTCTCCACTCGAGGAAGCACGAGAGTCCTGCCCACATCCAGAGGAGACCCGTTTCCGCCTCCTAGCTCCAGAGGAGGGATCCTTTCCCTGCGTGGTTGGGAAAGAATTCCCCGCGTTCCCGTCGCATCTCAATAGGAGGCGCTCTCCACAGGAAAGGCGAGAGGAACTCCAGGGTCGTGCCACCATTCCCAGAGTCCCCCAGATATATCAGTCCATTCCAGGGAAATCTGTTTTCCCTGCACTGCCTCAACTTTCAAGCCGAGGATCCACTCACACCACAGTGGCACGTTGGACAGCCCTGTGGGAAAGCCTCGTGGGAAAGCCACAGATCCCTTGATCCACGCGAAGGGAAGCGTGACACTGCTGCTACTGCTCGGGAGGAAAGCGTTCGTGCATGCCCCCAATCGAGACGAGGACTGACTCCCCTGGGGAGACTCCAGAAGTACCCCAAGATCCATGTGGGCACTGGAGAGGAATCCTCAGGTTCCGGAACCGACTCCTCACAAGGTCTTACGCCCCGGCATTGAGGGGAGAGGAATCCGGAGAGGCCCCCGAGCAACTCGCATGGGGACTGGCCTTTCCTGAGGCCACCAGAGCGGGTCCCTGAGGTCCCCGTCGTAAGTCGAGAGCAGCTGCCGCAACTCGAAAAAATCCAGGAGGTTCTCCCCTCCAGGCGAGATGAGGCCCATTTCCGCTGAGGCGTCTTGAGGCTAAACACATCTAACATCTGGAACTTCCAAGGGGTCCTTCACACCCTTGCTGCAACTCAAGAAGTTCCCCGACATACCCGTCTCCACTCGAGAGGAAGCACGAGAGTCCCGGGCACATCCAGAGGAGCCCCGTTTCTGCCTCCTAGCTCGAGAGGAGGGATCCTTTCCCTGCGTGGTCGGGAAAGAATTCCCGGTGTTCCCGTCGAATCTCAAGAGGAGGCGCTCTCCACAGGAAAGGCGAGAGGAACTCCAGGGTCGTGCCACCATTCCCAGAATCCCCCAGATATCTCAGTCCATTACAGGGAAACCTGTTTTCCCTGCACTGCGTCGATTTTCAAGCCGAGGATCGACTTACACAACGGTGGCACGTGGGACAGCCCTGTGGGAAAGCCTCATGGGAAAGCCTCCTGGGATAGCCTCGAGGGAAAGCCACATATCCCTTGATGCACGCGAAGGGAAGCGTGACACTGCTGCTATAGCTCTTGAGGAAAGCGCACTTGCATGCCCCCACTCGAGACGAGGACTGACTCCCCTGGGGAGACTCCAGAAGTACCCCAAGATCCATGTCAGCACTGGAGAGGAATCCTCAGGTTACGGAACCGACTCCACACAATGTCTTAGGCCCCGGCATCGACGGGAGAGGGATCCCGAGAGGTCCCCGAGCAATTCGCATGGGGACTGGCATTTCCTGAGGCCACCAGGGCTGTCCCTGAGGTCCCCGTCTTAAGTCCACAGTACCTGCCGCAACTCGAGAAAATCCAGGAGGTTCTCCCCTTCAGGCGAGATGAGGCCCATTTCCCCTGAGGCGTCTCGATGCTAATCACACCTAACCTCTGGAACTTCCAAAGGGTCCTTAACACCCTTGCTGCAACACAAGAAGTTCCTCGACATACCCGTTTCCAATCGAGAGGAAGCACGAGAGTCCCACCCACATCCAGAGGAGCCCCGTTTCCGCTTCATAGTTCCAGAGGAGGGATTCATTTCCTGTGTGGTCGAGAAAGAATTCCCGGCGATCCCGTCGCATCTCAAGTGGAGGCGCTCACCACAGAAAGGCGAGAGGAACTCCTGGGTCGTGCCACTATTCCCAGAGTCCCCCAGATGCTCAGTCCATAACAGGGAAACCAGTTTTCCCAGCACTGCCTCGACATTCAAGCCGAGGATCGACTCACACCACGGTGGTACGTGGGACAGCCCAGTAGGAAAACGTCGTGGGAAAGCCTCGTGGGAAAGCCTCCAAGGAAAGCCACAGATTCCTGGATCCACGCGAAGGAAAGAGTGACACTGCTGCTACAGCTCTGGAGGAAATTGCATATGCATGACCCCAATAGATATGAGGACTGACTCACCTGGGAGACTCCAGAAGTACCCCAAGATCCATGTAAGCACTGGAGAGGAATCCTCAGGTTCCGGCACCGACTCCACACAAGGTCTTAGGCGACTGCATCTACGGGAGAGGAATCCCGAGAGGCCCCCGAGCAACTCGCATGGCGTCTGGGCTTTCCTGCGGCCACCACAGAGGGTCCCTGATGTCCCCGTCATAACTCGAGAGCACCTGCCACAACTCGAGAAAATCCAGGAGGTTCTCCCCTCCAGGCGAGATGAGGCCCATTTCCGCTGAGGGGTCTCGAGGCTAATCACACCTAACCTCTGGAACTTCCGAAGGGTCCTTCACACCCTTGCTGCAACTCAAGAAGTTCCCCGACATATCCGTCTCCACTCGAGAGGAAGCACGAGAGTCCCGCCCACATCAAGAGGAGTCCCGTTTCCGCCTCCTAGCTCGAGAGGAGGGATCCTTTCCCTGCGTGGTCGGGAAAGAATTCCCGGGGTTCCCGTCACATCTCAAGAGGAGGCGCTCTCCACAGGAAAGGCGAGAGGAACTCCTGGGTTGTGCCACCATTCCCAGAGTCCCCCAGATGTCTCAGTCCATTCCAGGGAGACCTGTTTTCCCTGCACTGCCTCGACTTTCAAGCCGAGAATCGACTCACACCACGGTGGCACGTGGGACAGCCCTGTGGGAAAGCCTCGTGGGAAAGCCTCGTGGGAAAGCCTCGGGGGAAAGCCACAGATCCCTTGATCCACGCGAAGGGAAGCGTGACACTGCTGCTTCAGCTCGGGAGCAAATCTCACGTGGATGCGCCAACTCGAGACGAGGACTGAGTCCCCTGGGTAGGCTCCAGAAGTTCCCCAAGATCCATGTCAGCACTGGAGAGTAATCCTCAGGTTCCGACACCGATTCCACACATGGTCTTAAGCCTCGGCATCGACGGGAGAGGAATCCCGAGAGGCCCCTGAGCAACTCGCATGGGGATTGGCCTTTCCTGAGGCCACCAGAGCAGGTCGCTGAGGTCCCCGTCTTAAGTCGAGAGCACCTGCCACAACTCGAGAAAATCCAGGAGGTTCTCCCCTCCAGGGGAGATGAGGCCCATTTCCGCTGAGGCGTCTAGAGGCTAATCACACCTAACTTCTGGAACTTCCAAAGGGTCCTTCACACCCTTGCTACAACTCAAGAAGTTCCCCGGCATACCCGACTCCACTCAGGATGAAGAACGAGAGTCCCGCCCACATCCAGAGGAGACCCGTTACGGCCTCCTTGCTCGAGAGACGGGTTCCTTTCCCTGCGTGGTCGGGAAAGAATTCCCGGCGTTCCTGTCGCATCTCAAGAGGAGGCACTCTCCACAGTAAAGGCGTGAGGAACTCCAGGGTTGTGCCACCATTCCCAGAGTCCTCCAGATATCTCAGTCCATTCCAGGGAAACCTGTCTTCCCTGCACTGTTTCGACTTTCAAGCAGAGGATCGACTCACACCACGTTGCCACGTAGGACAGCCCTGTGGGAAAGCCTCGTGGGAAAGCCTCGTGGGAAAGCCTAGAGGGAAAGCCACAGATCCCTTGATCCACGCGAAGGGAAGCGTTACAATGCTGCTACAGCTCGAGAGTAAAGCGCACTTGTATGCCCCCACTCGAGACGAGGACTGACTCCACTGGGGAGAGTCCAGAAGTTCCCCAAGATCCTTTTCAGCACTGGAGAGGAAGCCTCAGGTTCCGGAACCGACTCCACACAATGTCTTAGTCCCCGGCATCGACGGGAGTGGAATCCCGAGAGGTCCCCGAGCAACTCCCATGGGGACTGGCATTTCCAGAGGCCTCCAGAGCGGGTCCCTGAGGACAACGTCTCAATTCGAGAGCACCTGCCGCAACTCGAGAAAATCCAGGGGGTTCTCCCCTCCAGGCGAGATGAGGCCCATTTCCACTGAGGCGTCTCGAGGCTAATTACACCTAACCTCTGGAACTTCCAAAGGGTCCTTCACACCCTTGCTGCAACTCAAGAAGTTCCCCGACATGCCCGTCTCCACTCGAGAGGAAGCACGAGAATCCCGCCCACATCCAGAGGAGCCCTGTTTCCTCCTCCTAGCTCGAGGGGAGGGATCCTTTCCCTGCGTAGTCGGGAAAGAATTCCCGGCATTTCCGTCGCATCTCAAGAGGAGGCTCTCTCAACAGGAAAGGCGATAGGAACTCCAGGGTCGTGCAACCATTCCCAGAGTCCCCCAGATATCTCCGTCCGTTCCAGGGAAACCTTTTTTCCCAGCACTGAGTCGACTTTCAATCTGAAGATCGACTCACACCACGGTGGCACGTGGGACAGCCCTGTGGGAAAGCCTCGTGGGAAAGCCTCGAGGGAAAGCCACAGATCCCTTGATCCACGCGAATGGAAGCGCGACAGTGCTGCTACAACTCGAGAGGAAAGCGCACGTGCATGCCCCCACTCGAGAGGAGGACTGACTCCACTGGGGAGACTCCAGAAGTACCCCAAGATCCATGTCAGCACTGGAGAGGAATCCTCAGGTTCGGGCACCGATTCCACACAAGGTCTTAGGCCCCGGCATCGACGGGAGAGGAATCCTGAGAGGCCCCCGAGCAACTCACATGGGGACTGGCCTTTCCTGAGGCCACCAGAGCGGGTCCCTGAGGTCCCAGTCGTAAGTCGAGAGCACCTGCCGCAACTCGAGAAAATCCATTAGGTTCTCCCCTCCAGGCGAGATGAGGCCCTTTTCCGATGAGGCTCCTCAAGGCTAATCACAATTAAACGCTGGAATTTCCCACGGGTCCTTCACACCCTTGCTGCAACTCAAGAAGTTCCCCGTCATACCCGACTCCACTCGAGAAGAAGGACGAGAGTCCCGCCCACATACAGAGGAGCCCCGTTTCCGCCTCATAGCTCTAGAGGAGGGATCCTTTCCTTGCGTGGTCTGGAAAGTATTCCCGGCGTTTCCGTCGCATCTCAAGAGGAGGCGCTCTCCACTTGAAACGGGAGAGGAACTCCAGGTTCGTGCCACCGTTCCCACACTCCCCCAGATGTCTCATTCCATTCCACAGAAACCATTTTTCCCTACACTGCCTCGACTTTCAAGCTGAGGATCGACTCACACCACGGTGGCATGTGGGACAGCCCTGTGGGAAAGCCTCGTGGGAAAGTCTCCTGAGAAAGCCTCGAGAGAAAGCCACAGATCCCATGATCCACGCGAAGGGAAGCTTGACACTGCTGCTACAGCTCGGGTGGAAAACCCACGTGCATATCTCCACTCGCGACGAGGAATGACTCCCCTGGGAGACTCCAGAAGTACCCAAGATCCATGTCAGCACTGGAGTGGAATCCTCAGGATCCGACACAGACTCCACACAAGGTCCCAGGGCCCGGCATTGACGGGAGAGGAATCCCGAGAGGCCCGCGAGCAACTGCATGGGGACTGGCCTTTCCTGAGGCCACCAGAGCGGGTCCCTGAGGTCCCAGTCGTAAGTCGAGAGCACCTGCTGCAACTCGAGAAAATCCAGGAGGTTCTCCCCTCCAGGCGAGATGAGGCCCATTTCTGCTGAGGCGTCTCGAGGCTAATAACACCTAACCTCTCGAACTTCCAAAGGGTCCTTCACACCCTTGCTGCAACTCAAGAAGTTCCCCGACATACCCGTCTCCACTCGAGAGGAAGCACGAGAGTCCCGCCCAAATCCAGAGCAGCCCCGTTTCCGCCTCATACCTCGAGCGGAGGGATCCTTTCCCTGCGTGGTCGGGAAAGAATTCCCGGCGTTCCCGTCGCATCTCAAGAGGAGGCGCT
Organism: Capra hircus; assembly: GCF_001704415.2. NCBI lineage: Eukaryota > Metazoa > Chordata > Mammalia > Artiodactyla > Bovidae > Capra > Capra hircus. Next base: position 1,219 of record NW_017190418.1, on the reverse strand, counting down.
CTCCACCGGAAAGGCGAGAGGAACTCCAGGGTCTTGCCACCATTCCCAGAGTCCCCCAGATGTCTCAGTCCATTCCAGAGAAACCTGTTTTCCCTGCACTGCGTCGACTTTCAAGCCGAGGATCGACTCACACCACGGTGGCACGTGGGACAGCCCTGTGGAAAGCCTCGTGGAAAAGCCTCTTGGGAAAGCGTCGAAGGAAAGCCACAGATCCGTTGATCCACGCGAAGGGAAGCGTGACACTGCTGCTACAGCTCGGGAGGAAAGCGCACGTGCATGCCCCCACTAGAGTAGAGGACTGACTGCCCTGGGGAGACTCCAGAAGTACCCCAAGATCTATGTCACCACTGGAGAGGAATCCTCAGGTTACAGCACCGACTCCCCACAAGAACTTAGGCTCCGGCATCAACGGGAGAGGAATCCCGAGAGGCCCCCAAGCTACTCACATGGGGACTGGCCTTTCCTGAGGCCACCAGAACGGGTCCCTGAGGTCCCCATCGTAAGTCGAGAGCACCTGCCACAACTCGAGAAAATCCAGGAGGTTCTCCCATCCAGGCGAGATGAGGCCCATTTCCGCTGAGGCGTCTGGAGTCTAATCACTTCAAATATCTGGAACTGCCAAATGGTCATTCACACCATTGCTGCAACTCAAGAAGTTCCCCGACATACCCGTCTCCACTTGAGTCGAAGCACGAGAGTCCCGCCCACATCCAGAGGAGCCCCGTTTCCACCTCCTACCTCAAGAGGAGGTATCCTTTCCCTGCGTGGTCGGGAAAGAATTCCCGGCATTTCCGTCGCATCTCAAGAGGAGGCGCTCTCCACAGGAAAGGCGAGAGGAACTCCAGGGTCGTGCTACCATTCCCAGAGTCCCCCAGATGCCTCAGTCCATTCCAGGGAAACCTGTTTACCCAGTACTGCCTCGACTTTCAAGCCGAGTATCGACTCACACCACGGTGGCACGTGGGACAGCCCTGTGGGAAAGCCTCGTGGGAAAGCCTCATGGGAAAGCCTCGAGGGAAAGGCTCGAGTGAAAGCCTAGAGGAAAAGCCACAGATCCCTTGATCCACGCGAAGGGAAGCACGACACTGCTGCTACAGCTCGGGAGGAAAGCGCATGTGCATGCCCCCACTCGAGACGAGGACTGACTCCCCTGGGGAGACTCGAGAAATACCCCAAGATCCCATGATCAGCACTTGGCAGGAGCGAATTCCAGCGTCCG
>NW_017190417.1:0-11302 GCF_001704415.2 Capra hircus | reverse complement strand
TTTCCGCTGAGGCGTCACAGGATAATCACACCTAAGCCTCTGGAACTTCCAAAGGGTCCTTCACACCCTTGCTGGCAACTCAAGAAGTTCCCCGACATACCCGTCTCCACTCGAGAGGAAGCACGAGAGTCCCGCCCACATCCAGAGGAGCCCCGTTTCAGCATCCTAGCTCGAGAGGAGGGATCCTTTCCCTGCGTGGTCGGGAAAGGATTCCCGCCGTTCCGGTCGCATCTCAAGTGGAGGCGCTCTCCCACAGGAAACGTGAGAGGTACTCCAGGGTCGTGCCACCATTCGCAGTGTCCCCCAGATGTCTCAGTCCATTCCAGGGAAACCTGTTTTCCCTGCACTGCCTCGAGTTTCAAGCCGAGGATCGACTCACACCACGGTGGCACGTGGGACAGCCCTGTGGGAAAGCCTCGAGGGAAAGCCACAGATCCCTTAATCCACGTGAAGGGAAGCGTGACACTGCTGCTACCAGCTCGGGAGGAAAGCGCACGTGCATGCCCCCACTCAAGACAAGGACTGACTCCCCTGGGGAAGACTCCAGAAGTACCCCAAGATCCAAGTCATCACTGGAGAGGAATTCCTCAGGTTCCGGCACCGACTCCACACAAGGTCTTAGGCCCCGGCATCGACGGGATAGGAATCCCGAGAGGCCCCCGAGCAAACTCGCATGGGGACTGGCCTTTCCTGAGGCCACCAGAGCGGGTCCCTGTGGTCCCCGTCGTAAGTCGAGAGCACCTGCCGCAACTCGAGAAAATCCAGGAGGTTCTCCGCTTCCAGGCGAGATTGAGGCCCATTTCCGCTGAGGTGTCTCAAGGCTAATCACACCTAACATCTTGGAACTTCCAAAGGGTCCTTCACACCCTTGCTGCAACTCAAGAAGTTCCCCGAACATACCCGTCTCCACTCGAGAGGAAGCACGAGAGTCCCGCCCACATCCAGAGGAGCCCCGTTTCCGCCTCCTAGCTCGAGTGGAGGGATCCTTTCCCTGCGTGGTCGGGAAAGAATTCCCGGCATTCCCGTCGCATCTCAAGAAGAGGCGCTCTCCACTGGAAAGGCAAGAGGAACTCCAGTGTCGTGCCACCATTCCCAGGTCCCCCAGATTTCTCAGTCCATTCCAGGGAAACCTGTTTTCCCTGCACTGCCTCGACTTTCAAGCCAGGATCGACTCACACCACGGTGGCATGTGGGACAGCCCTGTGGGAAAGCCTCGTGGGAAAGCCTCGAGGGAAAGCCACAGATCCCTTGATCCACGTAAAGGGAATGCGTGACACTCCTGCTACAGCTCGGGAGGAAATCGCACGTGCATGCCCCCACTCGAGACGAGGACTGACGCCCCTGGGGAGATTCCAGAAGTACCCCAAGATCCATGTCGGCACTGGAGAGGAATCCTCAGGTTCCGACACCTACTCCACACAAGATCTTAGGCCCTAGCATCGACGGGAGAGGAATCCCGAGAAGCCCCGGAGCAACTCGCATGGGGACTGGCCTTTCCTGAGGCCACCAGAGCGGGTCCCTGAGGTCCCCGTCGTAAGTCGAGAGCACCTGCCGCAACTCGAGAAAATCCAGGAGGTTCTCCCCTCCAGGCGAGATGAGGCCTCATTTCCCCTGAGGCGTCTCGAGGCTAATCACACCTAACCTCTGGAACTTCCAAAGGGTCCTTCACACCCTTGCTGCAACGCAGGAAGTTCCCCCACATAGCCGTCTACACTCGAGAGGAAGCACGAGAGTCAAGCCCACATCCAGAGGAGCCCCGTTTCCGCCTAGTAGCTCGAGAGGAGGGATCCTTTCCCTGCCTTTTCGGTCAAGAATTCCAGGTGTTTCCGTCGCACCTCAAGAGGAGGCGCTCTCCAAAGGAAAGGCGAGAGGAACTCCAGGGTCGTGCCACCATTCACAGAGTCACCCAGATATCTCAGTCCATTCCAGGGAAAGCTTTTTTCCCTGCACTGCCTCGACTTTCAAGCCGAGGATCGACTCACACCATGGTGGCACGTGGGACAGCCCTGTGGGAAAGCCTCGTGGGAAAGCCTCGGAGGAAAGCCTCGTGGGAAAGCCTCGAGGGAAATCCACAGATACCTTGATCCTCGCGAAGGGAAGTGTGACATTGTTGCTACAACTCGGGAGGAAAGCGCTCGTGCATGTCCCCACTCGAGACGGGAACTGACTCTCCTATGGAGACTCCAGAAGTACCCCAAGTTCCATGTCAGCCCTGGAAAGGAATCCTCAGGTTCTGGCACCGACTCCACACAAGGTCTTAAGACCCGGCATCGACGGGAGAGGAATCCCGAGAGGCCCCCGAGCAACTCGCATGGGGACTGGCTTTTCCTGAGGCCACCAGAGCGGTGTCCCTGAATTCCCCTTCGTAAGTCGAGAGCACCTGCGGCAACTCGAGAAAATCCAGGAGTTTCTCCCCTCCCGGCGAGATTAGGCCCATTTCCGCTGAGGTGTCTCGAGGCTAATCACACCTAACCTCTGGAACTTCCAAAGGGTCCTTCACACCCTTGCTGCCACTCAAGAAGTTCCCCGACAAACACGTCTCCACTCGAGAGGAAGCACGAGAGTCCCGCCCACATCCAGAGGAGCCCCGTTTCCGCTGAGGAGGGATCCTTTCCCTGCGTGTTGCGTAAAGAATTCCTCGCTTTCCCGTCGCATCTCAAGTGGAGGCGCTCTCCACAGGAAAGGAGAGAGGAACTCCAGGGTCGTGCCACCATTCCCAGAGTCCCGCAGATGTCTCAGTCCATTCCAGGGACACCTGTTTTCCCTGCACTGCCTCGACTTTCAAGCCGAGGATCGACTCACACCACGGTGGCACGTGGGACAGCCCTGTGGGAAAGCCTCGTGGGAAAGCCTCTTGGAAAACCTCGAGGAAAAGCCCCAGATCCCTTGATAAACTCGAACGGAAGCGTGACACTGCTGCTACAGCTCGGGAGGTAAGCGCACGTGCATGCCCCCACTCGAGACGAGAACTGACTCCCCTGGGGAGACTCCAGACGTACCCCAAGATCCATGTCAGCACTGGAGAGGAATCCTCAGGTTCCGGCACCAACTCCACACAAGATCTTAGGCCCCGGCATCGACGGGTGAGGAATCCCGAGAGGCCCCGATCAACTCGCATGGGGACTGGCCTTTCCTGAGGCCACCAGAGCGGGTCCCTGAGGTCCCCGTCGTAAGTCGAGAGCACCTGCCGCAACTCGAGAAAATCCACGAGGTTGTCCCCTCCAAGCGAGATGAGGCCCATTTCCGCTGAGGCGTCTCGAGGCTAATCACATCTAACCTCTGGAACTTCCAAAGGGTCCTTCACACCCTTCTGCAACTCAAGAAGTTCCCCGACATACCCGTCTCCACTCGAGAGGAATCACGAGAGTCCCGCCCACATCCAGAGGAGCCCCGTTTCCGCCTCCTAGACTCGAGAGGAGGGATCCTTTCCCTGCGTGTTCGGGAAAGAATTCCTGGCGTTCCCGTCGCATCTCAAGAGGAGGCGCTCTCCACAGGAAAGGCGAGAGGAACTCCAGGGTCGTGCCACCATTCCAGACTCCCCCAGATGTCTCAGTCCATTCCAGGGAAACCTGTTTTCCCTGCACTGCCTCGACGTTCAAGCAGAGGATCGACTCACACCACGGCGGAACGTGGGACAGCCCTGTGGGAAAGCCTCGTGGGAAATCCTCGTGGGAAAGCCTCAAGCGAAAGCCACAGATCCCTTGATCCACGCCTATGGAAGCGTGACAAGGCTGTTAAAACTAGGGAGGAAAGCGCACGTGCATGCCCCCACTCGAGACGAGGACTGACTCCCCTGGGGAGACTCCAGAAGTACCCCAAGTTCCATGTCGGCACTGGAGAGGAATCCTCAGGTTCCGGCACCGACTCCACACAAGGTCTTAGGCCCCGGCATCGACGGGAGAGGAATCCCGAGAGGCCCCTGAGCAACGGGCATGGGGACTGGCCTTCCCTGAGGCCAGCAGAGCGGGTCCCTGAGGTTCCCGTCGCAAGTCGAGAGCACCTGCCGCAACTCGAGAAAATCCAGGAAGTTCTCCCCTCCAAGCGAGATGAGGGCCATTACCGCTGAGGCGTCTCGAGGCTAATCACACCTAAACTCTGGAACTTCCAAAGGGTCCTTCACACCCTTGCTGCAACTCAAGAAGTTCCCCGACACACCCGTCTCCATTCGAGAGGAAGCTCGAGAGTCCCGCCCACATCCACAGGAGCCCCATTTCTGCCTCATAGCTTCAGAGGAGGGATCCTTTCCGCGGGTGTTCGAGAAAGAATTCCCGGCGTTCCAACGCAACTCAAGAGCAGGCGCTCTCCACAGGAAAGGCGAGAGGAACTCCAGGGTCGTGCCACCATTCCCAGAGTCCCCAGATGTCTCAGTCCATTGCAGAGAAACCTGTTTTCCCTGCACTGCCTCAACTTTCAAGCCGAGGATGGACTCACACCACGGTGGCACGTGGGATAGCCCTGTGCGAAAGCCTCGTGGGAAATCCTCATGGGAAAGCCTCGAGGGAAAGCCCCTGATCCCTTGATCCACGCGAAGGGAAGCGTGACACTACTGCTAAAGCTCGGGAGGAATGCGCACGTGCTTGCCCTCACTCGAGACGAGGACTGACTCCCCTGGGGAGACTCCAGAAGTACCCCAAGATCCATGTCAGCACTGGAGAGGAATCCTCAGGTTCCGGCACCGACTCCACACAAGGTCTTAGGCCCCAGCATCGACAGGATAGGAATCCCGAGAGGCCCCCGAAGAACTCGCATGGGGACTGGCCTTTCCTGAGGCCACCAGAGCGGGTCCCTGAGGTCCCCATCGTAAGTCGAGAGCACCTGCCGCAACTCGAGAAAATTCAGGAGGTTCTCGCCTCCAGGCGAGATGAGGCCCATTTCCGCTGAGACGTCTCGAGGCTAAGCACACCTAACCTCTGGAACTTCCGAAGGGTCCTTCACACACTTGCTGCAACTCAAGAAGTTCCCTGACTTACCCGTCTCCTCTCGAGAGGAAGCACGAGAGTCCCGCCAACATCCAGAGGAGACCCGTTTCTGCCTCCTAGCTCAAGAGGAGGGTTCCTTTTCTTGCGTGGTCGAGAAAGAATTCCCGACGTTCCCGTCGCATCTCAAGAGGAGGCGCTCTCCACAGGAAAGGCGAGAGGAACATCAGGGTCGTGCCACCATTCCCAGAGGCCCTCAGATGTATCAGTCCATTCCAGAGAAACGTATTTTCCCTGCACAGCCTCGACTTTCAAGCCGAGGATTGACTCACATCACGGTGGCACGTGGGACCCCCCTGTGGGAAAGCCTCGTGGGAAAGCGTCGAGGGATAGCCACAGATCCCTTGATCCACGCGAAGGGAAGAGTGACACTGCTGTTACTGCTCGAAAGGAAAGCGCACGTGCATGCACCCACTCGAGACAAGGACTGACTCCCCTGGGGAGACTCCAGAAGTACTCCAAGTTCCATGTCAGGACTGGAGGGGAATCCTCAGGTTCCGGCACCGACTCCACACAAGGTCTTAGGCCCCGTCATTGACGGGAGTGGAATCCCGAGAGGCCCTGGAGCAACTTGCAAGGTGACTGGCCTTTCCTGAGCCCACCAGAGCGGGTCCCTGAGGTCCCCGTCGTAAGTCGAGAGCACCTGCCACAACTCGAGAAAATCCAGGAGGTTCTCCCCTCCAGGCGAGATGAGGCCCATTTCCGCTGAGGCGTCCTGAGGCTAATCAAACCTAACCTCAGGAACTTCCAAAGGGTCCTTCACACCCTTGCTGCAACTCAAGAAGTTCCCCGACATTCCCGTCTCCACTCGAGAGGAAGCACGTGAGTCCCGCCCAAATCCAGAGGAGCCCCGTTTCTGGCTCCTAGCTCGAGAGGAGGGATCTTTTCCCTGCATGGTCGGGAAAGATTTCCAGGCATTCCTGTCGCATCTCAAGGGGAGGCACTCTCCACAGGAAAGGTGAGATGAACTCCAGGGTCGTCCCACCATTCCCAGAGCCCCCAGATGTCTCAGTCCATTCCAGGGAAAACTCTTTTCCCTGCACTGCCTCGACATTCACGCTGAGAATCGACTCACACCACGGTGGCACGTGGGACAGCCCTGTGGGAAAGCCTCGTGGGAAAGCCTCCTGGGAAAGCCTCGAGGGTAAGCCACAGATGCCTTGATCCACGCGAAGGAAAGCGTGACACTGCTGCTACAGCTCGGGAGGAAAGCGCACGTGTATGCCCCCACTCGAGACGAGGTCTGACTCCCCTGGGGAGAATCCAGAAGTACCCCCAGATCAATGTCAGCACTGGAGAGGAATCCTCAGGTTCCGGCACCGACTCCACACAAGGTCTTAGGCCCCAGCATCGACAGGATAGGAAATCCGAGAGGCCCCCGAAGAACTCGCATGGGGACTGGCCTTTCCTGAGGCCACCAGAGCGGTTCCCTGAGGTCCCAGTCGTAAGTTGAGAGCACCTTCCGCAACTCGAAAAAATTCAGGAGGTTCTGGCTTCCAGGCGAAATGAGGCCCATTTCCGCTGAGACGCCTCGAGGCTAATCACACCTAACCTCTGGAACTTCCGAAGGGTCCTTCACACCCATGCTGCAACTCAAGAAGTTCCCTGACTTACCCGTCTCCTCTCGAGAGGAAGCACGAGAGTCCCGCCAACATCCAGAGGAGATCCGTTTCTGCCTCCTAGCTCAAGTGGAGGGTTCCTTTCCCTGCGTGGTCGGGAAAGAATTCCCGGCGTTCCCGTCGCATCTCAAGAGGAGGCGCTCTCCACAGGAAAGACGAGATGAACATCAGGGTCGTGCCACCATTCCCAGAGTCCCTCAGATGTATCAGTCCATTCCAGAGAAACGTGTTTTCCCTGCACAGCCTCGACTTTCAAGCCGAGGATCGACTCACATCACGGTGGCACGTGGGACCCCCCTGTGGGAAAGCCTCGTGGGAAAGCCTCGAGGGAAAGTCACAGATCCCTTGAGCCACGCGAAGGAAAGAGTGACACTGCTGTTCCTGCTCGAAAGGAAAGCGAACGTGCATGCACCCACTCGAGACAAGGACTGACTCCCCTGGGGAGACTCCAGAAGTACCCCAAGATCCATGTCAGCACTGGAGAGGAATCCTCAGGTTCCGGCACCCACTCCACACAAGATCTTAGGCCCGGCATCGACGGGAGAGGAACCCAAGAGGCCCCGGAGAAACTCGCATGGGGACTGGCCTTTCCTGAGGCCACCAGAGCGGGTCCCTGAGGTCCCCGTCGTAATCGAGAGCACCTGCCGAAACTCAAGAAAATCCAGGAGGTTCTCCCCTCCAGGCGAGATGAGGCCCATTTCCTCTGAGGCGTCTCAGGCTAATCACACCTAACCTCTAGAACTTCCAAAGGGTCCCTCACAACCTTGCTACAACTCAAGAAGTTCCCCGACATACCCGTCTCCACTCGAGAGAAGGCACGAGAGTCCCGCCCACATCCAGAGGAGCACCGTTTCCGGCTCCTAGCTCGAGAGGAGGGATCCTTTCTCTGCGTGGTCGGGAAAGAATTCCCGGCGTTCCCGTCGCATCTCAAGAGGAGGCGCTCTCCACAGGAAAGGCGAGAGGAACTGCAGGGTCGTGCCACCATTCCCTGAGTCCCCCAGATGTCTCAGTCCATTCCAGGGAAACCTGTTTTCCCTGCACTGCCTCGACATTCAAGCCGAGGATCGACTGACACCACGGTGGCACGTGGGACAGCCATGTGGGAAAGCCTCGTGGGAAAGCCTCGTGGGAAAGCCACAGGGACCCGCTCTGGTGGCCTCAGGAAAGGCCAGTCCCCATGCGAGTTGCTCGGGGGCCTCTCGGGATTCCTCTCCCTTCGATGCCGGGGCCTATGAACTTGTGTGGAGCCGGTGCCTGAACCTGAAGATTCCTCTCCAGAGGTGACATGGATCTGGGGGTACTTCTGGAGTCTCCCCAGTGGAATCAGTCCTCGTCTGGAGTGGGGGCATGCACGTGCTCTTTCCTCCCGATCTGTTGCAGAAGTGTCACGCTTCCCTTCGTGTGGATCAAGGGATCAGGGGCTTTCCCTCGAGGGTTTTCCAGGAGGCTTTCCCACGAGGCTTTCCCACAGGGCTGTCCAACGTGCCACCGTGGTGTGAGTCGATCCTCGGCTTGAAAGTGGAGGTAGTGCAGGGAAAACAGGTTTTCCTGGAATGGACTGAGACATCTGGGGGACTCTGGGAATGGTGGCACGACCCTGCAGTTCCTCTCGCCTTTCCTGTGGAGAGCGCCTCCTCTTGAGATGCGACGGAAAGGCCGGGAATTCTTTCCCGACCACGCAGGGAAAGGATCCCTCCCCTCGAGCTAGGAGGCGGAAACGGGGCTCCTCTGAATGTGGGCGGGACTCTCGTGCTTCCTCTCGAGTGGAGACGTGTATGTCGGGGATCTTCTTGAGTTGCAGCAAGGGTGTGAAGGACCCTTTGGAAGTTCCAGAGTTTAGTGTGATTAGCCTCGATCCCTCAGCGGAAATGGGCCTCATCTCGCCTGGAGGGGAGAACCTCCTGGATTTTCTCGAGTTGTGGCAGGTGATCTCGACTTACGACGGGGACCTCAGGGACCCGCTCTGGTGGCCTCAGGAGAGGCCAGTACAAATGCGAGTTGCTCGGGGGCCTCTTGGGTGCCTCTCGAGTTTCCTGTCCCATCGATGCTGGGGCCTAAGACATTGTGTGGAGTCAGTGCTGGAACCTGACGATTCCTCTCCAGTGCTGACATGGATCTTGGGGTACTTCTGGAGTCTCCCCAGGGGAGTCAGTCCTCGTCTCGAGAGGGAGCATGCACGTGCGCTTTCCTTCCGAGCTTTACCAGCAGTGTCGCGCTTCCCTTCACGTGGATCAAGGGATCTGTGGCTTTCCCTCGAGGCTTTTCCTGTGGTCTTCCCTCGAGGCAAGACCTGCTGTAGGAGCCCTGCGCGCCCGCCTGATTTCCCCTGGGGGCCCACGTGATTGCCACAGGGTGCCCACGTGATTGCCTCTGGGGCCCACGTGATTTCCTCTGGGGGCCCACGTGATTTCCCATGGGGGCCCACGTGATTGCCCCTGGGGGCCACGTGATTTACACGGGGGGCCCACGTGATTGACCCTGGGGCCCACCTGATTTCCCCTGGGTGCCCACGTGATTTCCCCAGGGGGCCCACGTGATTGCCCATGGGGGCCCACGTGATTTCCCCTGGGGGCCCACGTGATTGCCCCTGGGGGCCCACGTAATTAACCCTGGGGGCCCACCTGATTTCCCCTGGGTGCCCACGTGATTGCCCCAGGGGGCCCACTAGATTTCCCCTGGGGCCCACGTGATTGCTCCTGGGGACCCCCGTGATTTCCCCTGGGGGCCCACGTGATTGCCCATGTGGGCCCACGTGATTTCCCCTGGGGGCCCACGTGATTTCCCGTGGGGGCCCACGTGATTGCTCCTGGGGCCCACGTGATTTCCCCTGGGGGCCCACGTGATTTCCCGTGGGGGCCCACGTGATTTCCCCTGGCGGCCCACGTGATTGCCCATGGGGGCCCACGTGATTTCCCCTGGCGGCCCACGTGGATTGCCCCATGGGGGCCCACGTGATTTCCCCTGGAGGCCCACGTGATTACCCGTGTGGGCCCACGTGATTGCTCCTGGGGCCCCCGTGTTTTTCCCCTGGGGCCCACGTGATTGCCCACGGGGGCCACGTGATTTCCCCTGGGGCCCACGTGATTTCCCGTGGGGGCCCACGTGATTGCTCCTGGGGGCCCACGTGATTTCCCCTGGGGGCCCACGTGATTTCCCGTGGGGGCCACGTGATTCCCCGGGGGCCCACGTGATTGCCCCAGGGGGCCCACGTGATTGCCCCTGGGGCCCACGTGATTTCCCCTGGGGGCCCACGTGATTGCCCCAGGGGGCCACGTGATTCCCTGGGGGCCCACGTGATGAGGGGGCCAGGGGCACACGTGATTTTCCCCGCTGGGGGCCCACGTGATTGCGCCAGGGGCCCACGGTTGCCATGGGCGCCCACGTGATTTCCCCTGGGGGACCACGGATATGCCCCAGGGCCGCAGGTGATGCCCTGGGGCCACGTGATTTCCCCTGGGGACCAGCGTGATTATGCCACCAGGGGGCGCCAGTGATTGCCCCTGGGGCGCACGTGATTTCTGCCGCAGTGGTCGGCCCACGTGATGGGGGCCCACGTGAATTTCCCCTGGGGGCCCACGTGGATTTCCCGTGTGGCCACACATGCATTGCCTCCTGGGGGCCCCGTGGATTTCCCCATGGGGCCCAATTGATGCCCCAGGGGGCCAGGTGATTTCCCAGGCGGCTTTCCCACGTGATTGCCCTTGGGGGCCACGTGATTTCCCCTGGCAGCCCACGTGAATTGCCCAAGGGGGCCCACGTGATTGCCCATGGGGGCCCACGTGATTCCCATGGGGGCCCACGTGATTGCCTCCAGGGGCCCACTTATTGCCATGGCTTCCTGGGGCCGCATGGTATTTCCCCGGGGGCCCACGTTATTGCCCAGGGGCCCCACGTGATTTGCACGGGGCCACATTCCTTGGGCGCCACGTGATTTCCCGTGGGGCCCACGTGATGCCCCTGGGGGCCCCACGTGAATTCCCAAAGGGGCCCCACGTGATTTCCCCCTGGGGCCTCACGGTGATTGAACCCAGGGGCCACCGTGATATTCCCCTGGGGCCCACGTGATAATGCCCTGGGGGCCCACGTGATTTCCCCTGGGGCACACGAAGATTGCCCCACGGGCCCACGTGATTGCCATGGGGCCCACAGATTCCAGTGGGGCCACGTGATTTCCCCTCGGGTGCCCCGTGGATTTACCCGTGGGGCCCAGGTGATCTGTCCCAAGGGGGGCCACGTGATTGCCCCAGGGGGCCCACGTGATTGCCCATGGGGGCCACGCGTTTCCCCCGTGGCCCACGTGATTCCCCTGGGGCCCGACGTGGATTCTCGTGGGGCCCACGTGATCTCGCCCCAGGGCCCCACGGTATTTGCCGCTGGGGCCCACGTGATTTCCACGGCGAAGTCCACGATGATTGCCGCCTGGGGGCCCACGTGATTTCCCTGGCGGCCCACCGTGATGTTCCCGGGGTCCAACAGTGATTAGCCCCTGAGGTCCACGTGATTCCACGGGCGAGTCACACGTGGATTTGGCCCGCGGTGGGCGGCCGCGACGGTGATGTGTGTCCCCTTGCGGTGCCGCCACGTCATTTCCGCGGGAGCCCACGGTGATGCCTCCATGAGCCCTGTGCTATTACCACGGGGCACGTGATTTCCCCTGGGGTCCCACGTGATTTCCCCGGGGGCCCTACGGGAATGCCCCTTGGGAAC
>NW_017190416.1:0-21991 GCF_001704415.2 Capra hircus | reverse complement strand
ACCACCTGCACATGTCTCTGCTGGGGAGGAGAGTGCTAGGGAACCTACGTCTGTCATACACTTTCTGGGCACCCAAGGAATCAGCCTCCGTGTGTGCGGGGCTGAAAACCCCAGCCAGGGGCCCTGGGAGCCTGGTGCTCTCCGTGCGGCGCTGAATCTGGGCGGCCAAGAACCGCTGGAGGAGCCCTGCAGTTGCCCTTCCCTTCCCTCTGACAGAATTCTCACTGCTGGAGCCCTTGGCAGTGTGCAACCCACCAGCCCCTAAGCCTCCTTAAGGAGGACTGGGACCTAAGTGCAAAGGCAAGGCAGGATTGGAGCTGAGGCAAGAAAGGCGCCAGTGGCGACTCCCAGGCTCCTGCTGCCTGCTCCTTCCTGGGAGGCAGCCTAAAAGCAAGGCAAGTCTGGGCAAGGCTAGCCCCGGCAGAGCAGCCGCGCCAGGAACTCTGCCAGATCGGGGCTCTGAGCAGAGCTAGAGCTCTGCCGTACTGGAGGCGCACTTAGCTCCGTGCAAGCAGGGCTTTCAACTTGACGGGGCTGGGCTGCCTCCTCTTTCCCCGAGGAGGCTCGCTTCCCTGCTGGCTGTGCACTCGCCTATCAGGCGGGGGCGCAGGGCTCCTCCAGCAGGTCTTGCCTCAGGGGCTGCTTCCCCTGAGTTGGGGCTGTGGGCAGGAACCCAGACACGCAGGATCAGGCCCCAACCACCTGCACATGTCTCTGCTGGGGAGGAGAGTGCTAGGGAACCTACGTCTGTCATACACTTTCTGGGCACCCAAGGAATCAGCCTCCGTGTGTGCGGGGCTGAAAACCCCAGCCAGGGGCCCTGGGAGCCTGGTGCTCTCCGTGCGGCGCTGTCTGGGCGGCCAAGAACCGCTGGAGGAGCCCTGCAGTTGCCCTTCCCTTCCCTCTGACAGAGCTCTCACTGCTGAGCCCTTGGCAGTGTGCAACCCACCACCCCCTAAGCCCTCCCCAAACGACGCCTGGACCTAGTGCAAAGGCAAGGCAGGATTGGAGCTGAGGCAAGGAAGGCACCAGTGGCGTCTCCCAGGCTCGCTCAGACAGCTCCTTCCTGGGGAGGGAGCCTAAAAGCAAGGCAAGTCTGGCAAGGCGAGCCCCCGGCCGAGCAGCCTCGCGCCAGAACTCTGCCAGATCGGGGCTCTGAGCAGAGCTAGAGCTCTGCCGTACTGGAGGCCCACTTAGCTCCGTGCAAGCAGGGCTTTCCTCTTGACTGGGCTCGGCTGCCTCCTCTTCTCCCGAGGAGGCTCGCTTCCCTGCTGGCTGTGCTCTCGCCTATCAGGCGGGCGCGCAGGGCTCCTCCAGCAGGTCTTGCCTCAGGGGCTGCTTCCCCTGAGTTGGGGCTGTGGGCAGGAACCCAGACACGCAGGATCAGGCCCCAACACCTGCACATGTCTCTGCTGGGGAGGAGAGTGCTAGGGAACCTACGTCTCTCACACACTTTCTAGGCACCCACGGATCAGCCTCTGGGAGGGGATGCAAAACCCAGCCAGGGGCCCTTGGAACCTGGTGCTCTCCGTGCGGAGCTTTGTCTGGGCGGCCAAGGAACCGCTGAGGAGCCCTGCTGTTGCCCTTCCCTTCCCTCTGACAGAGCTTTCACTGCTGGAGCCCTTGGCAGTGTGCAACCCACCAGCCCCTAAGCCCTCCTCAAGGACGCTGGGACCTAAGTGCAAAGGCAAGGCAGGGGTAGAGCTGAAGCCAGAAGGCGCCAGTGGCGTTTCCAGCTCACACAGCCTGCTCCTTCCTGGGGAGGAGCCTTAAAGCAAGGCAAGTCTGCGCAAGGCTCGCCTATGGCAGAGCATCTTGGTGCCAGGAACTCTGCCAGATCGGGCCTCTGAACAGAGCTAGAGATCTGCCGTACTGGAGTCGCACTTAGCTTCGTGTAAGCAGGGATTTCACTTGACGGGCTTGCTGCCTCCTCTTCCCCCGAGGAGGCTCGCTTCCCTGCTGGCTGTGCACTCGCCTATCAGGCGGGGCGCAGGGCTCCTCCAGCAGGTCTTGCCTCAGGGGCTGCTTCCCCTGAGTTGGGGCTGTGGGCAGGAACCCAGACACGCAGGATCAGGCCCCAAACACCTGCACATGTCTCTGCTGGGGAGGAGAGTGCTAGGGAACCTACGTCTGTCATACACTTTCTGGGCACCCAAGGAATCAGCCTCCGTGTGTGCGGGGCTGAAAACCCCAGCCAGGGGCCCTGGGAGCCTGGTGCTCTCCGTGCGGCGCTGAATCTGGGCGGCCAAGAAACCGCTGGAGGAGCCCTGCAGTTGCCCTTCCCTTCCCTCTGACAGAATTCTCACTGCTGGAGCCCTTGGCAGTGTGCAACCCACCAGCCCCTAAGCCCTCCTTAAGGACGCCTGGGACCTAAGTGCAAAGGCAAGGCAGGATTGGAGCTGAGGCAAGAAAGGCGCCAGTGGCGTCTCCCAGGCTCCTGCTGCCTGCTCCTTCCTGGAGAGGAGCCTAAAAGCAAGGCAAGTCTGGGCAAGGCTAGCCCCGGCAGAGCAGCCTCGCGCCAGGAACTCTGCCAGATCGGGGCTCTGAGCAGAGCTAGAGCTCTGCCGTACTGGAGGCGCACTTAGCTCCGTGCAAGCAGGGCTTTCTCTTGACGGGGCTCGGCTGCCTCCTCTTCCCCGAGGAGGCTCGCTTCCCTGCTGGCTGTGCACTCGCCTATCAGGCGGGGGCGCAGGGCTCCTCCAGCAGGTCTTGCCTCAGGGGCTGCTTCCCCTGAGTTGGGCTGTGGGCGGGAACCCAGACACGCAGGATCAGGCCCCAACCACCTGCACATGTCTCTGCTGGGGAGGAGAGTGCTAGGGAACCTACGTCTGTCATACACTTTCTGGGCACCCAAGGAATCAGCCTCCGTGTGTGGGGCTGAAAACCCCAGCCAGGGGCCCTGGGACCTGGTGCTCTCCGTGCGGCGCTTTCTGGCGGCCAAGAAACCGCTGGAGGAGCCCTGCAGTTGCCCTTCCCTTCCCTCTGACAGAGCTTCACTGCTGGAGCCCTTGGCAGTGTGCAACCCACCAGCCCCTAAGCCCTCCTCAAGGACGCCTGGACCTAAGTGCAAAGGCAAGGCAGGATTGGAGCTGAGCAAGGAAGGCCAGTGGCGTTTCCCAGGCTCACACAGCCTGCTCCTTCCTGGGGAGGGAGCCTAAAAGCAAGGCAAGTCTGGGCAAGGCGCCCCGGCAGAGCAGCCTCGCGCCAGAACTCTGCCAGATCGGGGCTCTGACAGAGCTAGAGATCTGCCGTACTGGAGGCGCACTTAGCTTCGTGCAAGCAGGGCTTTCAGCTTGACGGGACTGCTGCCTCCTCTTCCCCGAGGAGGCTCGCTTCCCTGCTGGCTGTGCACTCGCCTATCAGGCGGGCGCAGGGCTCCTCCAGCAGGTCTTGCCTCAGGGGCTGCTTCCCCTGAGTTGGGCTGTGGGCAGGAACCCAGACACGCAGGATCAGGCCCCAACACCTGCACATGTCTCTGCTGGGGGAGGAGAGTGCTAGGGAACCTACGTCTGTCATACACTTTCTGGGCACCCAAGGAATCAGCCTCCGTGTGTGCGGGGCTGAAAACCCCAGCCAGGGGCCCTGGGAGCCTGGTGCTCTCCGTGTGGCGCTGAATCTGGGCGGCCAAGCAACCGCTGGAGGAGCCCTGCAGTTGCCCTTCCCTTCCCTCTGACAGAATTCTCACTGCTGGAGCCCTTGGCAGTGTGCAACCCACCAGCCCCTAAGCTCTCCTTAAGGAGGACTGGGACCTAAGTGCAAAGGCAAGGCAGGATTGGAGCTGAGGCAAGAAAGGCGCCAGTGGCGACTCCCAGGCTCCTGCTGCCTGCTCCTTCCTGGAGAGGCAGCCTAAAAGCAAGGCAAGTCTGGGCAAGGCTAGCCCCCGGCAGAGCAGCCTCGCGCCAGGAACTCTGCCAGATCGGGGCTCTGAGCAGAGCTAGAGCTCTGCCGTACTGGAGGCGCACTTAGCTCCGTGCAAGCAGGGCTTTCAACTTGACGGGGCTGGGCTGCCTCCTCTTCCCCGAGGAGGCTCGCTTCCCTGCTGGCTGTGCACTCGCCTATCAGGCGGGGGCGCAGGGCTCCTCCAGCAGGTCTTGCCTCAGGGGCTGCTTCCCCTGAGTTGGGGCTGTGGGCAGGAACCCAGACACGCAGGATCAGGCCCCAAACACCTGCACATGTCTCTGCTGGGAGGAGAGTGCTAGGGAACCTACGTCTGTCATACACTTTCTGGGCACCCAAGGAATCAGCCTCCGTGTGTGCGGGGCTGAAAACCCCAGCCAGGGGCCCTGGGAGCCTGGTGCTCTCGGTGCGGCGCTGATTCTAGGCGGCCTAGAAACCGCTGGAGGAGCCCTGCAGTTGCCCTTCCCTTCCCTCTGACAGAGCTCTCACTGCTGAAGCCCTTGGCAGTGTGCAACCCACCACCCCCTAAGCCCTCCCCAACACGCCTGGCACCTATGTGCAAAGGCAAGGCAGGATTGGAGCTGAGGCAAGGAAGGCACCAGTGGCGTCTCCCAGGCTCGCTCAGACAGCTCCTTCCTGGGGAGGGAGCCTAAAAGCAAGGCAAGTCTGGGCAAGGCGAGCCCCCGGCCGAGCAGCCTCGCGCCAGAAACTCTGCCAGATCGGGGCTCTGAGCAGAGCTAGAGCTCTGCCGTACTGGAGGCCCACTTAGCTCCGTGCAAGCAGGGCTTTCCTCTTGACTGGGCTCGGCTGCCTCCTCTTCTCCCGAGGAGGCTCGCTACACTGCTGGCTGTGCTCTCGCCTATCAGGCGGGCGCGCAGGGCTCCTCCAGCAGGTCTTGCCTCAGGGGCTGCTTCCCCTGAGTTGAGGCTGTGGGCGGGAACCCAGACACGCAGGATAAGGCCCCAACCACCTGCACATGTCTCTGCTGGGGAGGAGAGTGCTAGGGAACCTACGTCTCTCACACACTTTCTAGGCACCCACGGAGTCAGCCTCTGGGAGTGTGGGGATGCAAAACCCAGCCAGGGGCCCTTGGAACCTGGTGCTCTCCGTGCGGAGCTTTGTCTGGGCGGCCAAGGAACCGCTGAAGGAGCCCTGCTGTTGCCCTTCGCTTCCCTCTGACAGAGCTTTCACTGCTGGAGCCCTTGGCAGTGTGCAACCCACCAGCCCCTAAGCCCTCCTCAAGGACGCTTGGGACCTAAGTGCAAAGGCAAGGCAGGGTAGAGCTGAAGCCAGGAAGGCGCCAGTGGCGTTTCCGAGCCTCACACAGCCTGCTCCTTCCTGGGGAGGGAGCCTTAAAGCAAGGCAAGTCTGCGCAAGGCTCGCCTATGGCAGAGCATCTTGGTGCCAGGAACTCTGCCAGATCGGGCCTCTGAACAGAGCTAGAGATCTGCCGTACTGGAGTCGCACTTAGCTTCGTGTAAGCAGGGATTTCAGCTTGACGGGACTTGCTGCCTCCTCTTCCCCGAGGAGGCTCGCTTCCCTGCTGGCTGTGCACTCGCCTATCAGGCGGGGGCGCAGGGCTCCTCCAGCAGGTCTTGCCTCAGGGGCTGCTTCCCCTGAGTTGGGGCTGTGGGCAGGAACCCAGACACGCAGGATCAGGCCCCAAACACCTGCACATGTCTCTGCTGGGGAGGAGAGTGCTAGGGAACCTACGTCTGTCATACACTTTCTGGGCACCCAAGGAATCAGCCTCCGTGTGTGCGGGGCTGAAAACCCCAGCCAGGGGACCTGGGAGCCTGGTGCTCTCCGTGTGGCGCTGAATCTGGGCGGCCAAGCAACCGCTGGAGGAGCCCTGCAGTTGCCCTTCCCTTCCCTCTGACAGAATTCTCACTGCTGGAGCCCTTGGCAGTGTGCAACCCACCAGCCCCTAAGCTCTCCTTAAGGAGGACTGGGACCTAAGTGCAAAGGCAAGGCAGGATTGGAGCTGAGGCAAGAAAGGCGCCAGTGGCGACTCCCAGGCTCCTGCTGCCTGCTCCTTCCTGGAGAGGCAGCCTAAAAGCAAGGCAAGTCTGGGCAAGGCTGCCCCGGCAGAGCAGCCTCGCGCCAGGAACTCTGCCAGATCGGGGCTCTGAGCAGAGCTAGAGCTCTGCCGTACTGGAGGCGCACTTAGCTCCGTGCAAGCAGGGCTTTCAACTTGACGGGGCTGGGCTGCCTCCTCTTCCCCCGAGGAGGCTCGCTTCCCTGCTGGCTGTGCACTCGCCTATCAGGCGGGGCGCAGGGCTCCTCCAGCAGGTCTTGCCTCAGGGGCTGCTTCCCCTGAGTTGGGGCTGTGGGCAGGAACCCAGACACGCAGGATCAGGCCCCAAACACCTGCACATGTCTCTGCTGGGGAGGAGAGTGCTAGGGAACCTACGTCTGTCATACACTTTCTGGGCACCCAAGGAATCAGCCTCCGTGTGTGCGGGGCTGAAAACCCCAGCCAGGGGCCCTGGGAGCCTGGTGCTCTCGGTGCGGCGCTGATTCTAGGCGGCCTAGAAACCGCTGGAGGAGCCCTGCAGTTGCCCTTCCCTTCCCTCTGACAGAGCTCTCACTGCTGAAGCCCTTGGCAGTGTGCAACCCACCACCCCCTAAGCCCTCCCCAACCACGCCTGGCACCTATGTGCAAAGGCAAGGCAGGATTGGAGCTGAGGCAAGGAAGGCACCAGTGGCGTCTCCCAGGCTCGCTCAGACAGCTCCTTCCTGGGGAGGGAGCCTAAAAGCAAGGCAAGTCTGGGCAAGGCGAGCCCCCGGCCGAGCAGCCTCGCGCCAGAAACTCTGCCAGATCGGGGCTCTGAGCAGAGCTAGAGCTCTGCCGTACTTTTTGCGTCCTCTAGTAGCTAAGACTCAAATATGTACAAGTGACTAATCTTACTCAGTTAGGTTAAAACCTAACTTCTTCTTATCTGAACAGAAGCAAGCTATATTTAGCTCTTTGACCCCCAAATAATTTATTTTATCTCCTTTCTTCCCCTTCATTTGATCTAAAAACAACATTCTTTCTTGAAATACTAATGAAAACAGTTCTTAGTGATGAACATATACAACTTCATGACAACTTTCTTTTATCTTGTAAATAAGGCATTCCAAAGCCACTTGGATGCTGAAACTCTTTCCTTCATAGCCTTGTGTTATTTTTGTTGTTGTTGCTATTTTGTCAAAAAATTCTTATAAACATTTCTATTACTGCTGTATCTTCATGCTAGGGGCCCATATTCACTCTCAATCTACCTTTTATAATGCTGACAAAATATATTTCTTAGAGTATCACTTTTTATTATGGAATTTCCCAGCTCACAAATTTTAATGGCATCCTAATGTCAACTTCAGAGAAGGCAATGGCAACCCACTCCAGTACTCTCGCCTGGCAAATCCCATGGATGGAGGAGCCTGGTAGGCTGCAGACTATGGGGTCGCTAAGAGTCAGACACAACTGAGTGATTTCTCTTTCACTTTTCACTTTCAGGCATTGGAAAAGGAAATGGCAACCCAATCCAGTGTTCTTGCCTGGAGAATCCCAGGGATGGGGGAGACTGGTGGGCTGCCGTCTCTGGGGTCACACAGAGTCGGACAGGACTGAAGCGACTTAGCAGCAGCAATGTCAACTTACAGGGATCCAAACAGTTTGTTGTTATTTGCTTTGTTTTAAATTAGAATCACTAGTTTAAATTACTTAAGCTCAAATGTCATCAAATCTAACAAGAGGGAGTGTTGAAAACTATAATGTGCTATATATACCTCCTTGCTCTTTGGAACTGTACAAGATGCATCACAGAGATCATTTTACACAATCTTTTTAATAATCCTGGAATGTGAAGGGAAAAAATGAGACATGGGCAACTTACTTGTAGTAAGTGCCAAAAATTTGGATTTGAACTAGCCTCTCAGACTCCAGTAGTGATATCTGTGTATGAGAGCAAAGGGAAAAAAAAAATGTTACAGGGATTCATGGATAAGGTGAGGATTGCTGAGGATACAATACCTTGATGTTTTATTCTCACATCCTTGTAGAATGGCATCCTTGTAGATTGCTACTGTTTAAAGACAACTGGCACAAAGCTGTGCCTACTGATCCACATTTATTTCAGTATCATTTTCACCCTAAATCAAGCCCAGTTCTATCATCTCTTCAAGTACAGGCCTTGGATTGCTGGCTAATTCCCAACTGCTCATACCTAGGAGTTCTGCTCCAGAGACGCCTGGCCTCTGTCCCATAAGCATGTACTACTAACACTGCTCTAGGAGTCACTGAACACTGGTGTTCCAAATAAACATTTGCTGCTAATTTTTTATAGCTGATTATGTTCTACTACAATCCTTGTCTAGACATGGTAACAAGAAAGAAAACAATGTCACAGTATGTATTTATAGATATTCATTCATTATTTCAGTTTCTGACAGATAATTGAGTTGACACCATGTGGCAGAAATATTTTTAGAGCTTGGAGCTATAACGCTAAGATACACTCCATGCACCCCAATAACTCAATATAATCAGGATCAGTGATTTGGCAGCTGGTTCTCTTTGGAGTACTAGAAGTTCAAAAAAAACATGTACCCATTGCTTTTTTATTTATAAATAATTAATAATTTAAATATACTTAAATTTTATATCAATAATTTAAATATATTTAAATTTTAATACTTTAAATAAGTAATAATTTAAATAATATATTTGAATTATTTAAACATATTTAAATAATTTAAATATATAAAGGAAATAAAAAGAAAGATGGAGCTTCATCTATGGGAGGGAAGATTATGTAATCATGTGTAATTGTGACATTCAGATTTTTATGCATTGTTAACATAAAACAGAATTATATACATATATATTTTATATGTGAGTGGATTATAATATATGCATAAAAGGAAATTATATATGATATATTCTATCAATTATTAACAATGGTTCTCTGTGATGGATTGTGAATGAATTACTTATGGTAATTTTTCTGAAATTTCAAATTCCAAAAATAATTGTATTTTTATTTTCTGAAAAAGACAAACACCAATTACAAAAATAGATTTTATTCTGCCTTCCTGGTAGTGTATACCACCTTTGACTATTTTTAACAAGTCCTACCCACATCATTATATATATTATATAATATAGTATAATATATACGTTATATAATAATAATG
This sequence comes from Capra hircus, assembly GCF_001704415.2. Lineage (NCBI taxonomy): Eukaryota > Metazoa > Chordata > Mammalia > Artiodactyla > Bovidae > Capra > Capra hircus. Next base: position 12,913 of record NW_017190416.1, on the reverse strand, counting down.
TATATATTATATAATAGTAATGTAATGATGTATGACTACTTTATTTGTGCTTTTGGTGTCACATCCAAGAAACCATGTCAAGACAAATGTCAAGTTTTCTCCCCATGTCACTTTGAGGAGTTTTATAGATTCAGGCCTTAAATTTAAGTCTTTAATCCATTTTTAGTTCATTTGTGACTGATGTAAGATAACGTGTGACTTTATCTTTTGCATGTGAATATATAGTTTTCCCAACATCATTTGTTGAAGAGGCTGTCCTTTACCCATTGTGTATTCTTATGCCTTGTAGAAGTTTAGTTGACCATATATGAGTGGGTTTATTTCTTAGCTCTCTATTCTGTTTCAATGCTCTATGTTCCTGTTTTATACTGCTACCATACTATTTTAATTAATTTGGCATTTTAGTATAGTTTGAAATCAGAAAGTATAATGCTTCAAAGTTTGTTCTTCTTTCTCAAGATTGCTTTGGCTATTTGTGGTTTTTTGCAGTTCCATACAAACTTTAGGATTTTTTTTTTCTAGTTTTGTAAGAATTGATACTGGAATTTTGATGGGGTGGCATTAAATCTGTAGGTCCTCTTGGGTAGTATGGGCGTTTTCACTGTATTAATTCTTTTAATACATGAACATGAAATATCTTTCCATTTATTTGTGCCTTATGCAATTTCTTTCATCAGTATTTTATACTTTCAGTGTATACATCTTTTACTTCTTCTGGTTAAAATTATTTTTAAGTATTTGTTCTTGATGATATTTTAACTGGAATTGTTTTAAATTCTTTTTGAGACAGTCTGTTGTCAGTGTGTAGAAATAAAACTAATTTTGGTACATTGATTTTCTATCCTGAAAATTTACTGAATTCATTGATTAGTGTTCACTGACAGTGTGATACCACTTAGTTGGACTTTTCAACTGAGTGGGTTCACGGCTAGGCTCCATAATCACCCTTGGTTGAGTGGGTTTCCAGGCTGTGCTTCCTGGAAGACTGGTGGTGTTGTCTTGACTCTTCCTTCAAGCAGGCCTTGCAAGTTTGACTCTGCACAGCCAAAACCTGTGCTCTATAGTTGAGAAAGACCACTGGCAAGGTTATCTGCCCAGACAATACTGCTGACTGTGCTCTGCTGTAGGTTTGGGTTGTTACCAGGCTATGAGTTTGGTCAGGCTGCAGGTTATGTCTCAAATCTGGACAGGGTTGCTGATTAAGTTCCCTGGTTGAGTGAGGCTGATGTGTTTACCCCAGAGTTAGGTGGGGCTGGAAGCTGGGCTCCACAATTGGGTGGGGTTACTGTCTGGGCTCTCTGCTTCCATTGAGCTACAGGGTATGCTTTTCATTTCATTAGGATCATTGGCTTGGCTTCTTGCCTGGTTAAGCATAGGCTGCAGTGGGGCGGAGTCTCTGACATGGCTTGCTACCAGAGTCCAACAGCTGTACCCCCTGCTAGTCTGGGCTGCTGGCTGGGAACCCAAGGCAGGCAGAACTGCCAACCAAGCTCCCTGGCAGATAGAGACACCAGGTCAGCTCTGTGAGTGAGTAAAGTGGCTGGATGAACTCACTGGTCAGGTGAGGCTGCTAGCAAGGTTACGGAGACACCATGAAAATCCATGTGCTGGTCACTGTGTGTCCTATTTCTCTTCTTTCTTCCTAGCTGACTCCAGGTGATTTAGCTTTGCCACCTCCCCCATGTTCCTAATGAGACAGAATTTGGCCTCTTAGGAAGAGCCTTAGATGTCGGGGATGCCTAATATATACCTTGGGCTCTGTATCTCTACTGGATAAATTGTAGACCCAGAGAATCCCTCTCAGTGTGTGCATGGGTGGCACAGTCAAAGTGAAACATTCTTCTTACTCCTCTAATGCAGACTGTCTTTTTGGTAGTCCATGGGAGTCCCTTTACTCTTAACTCTGTTCTGAGATTTTTATTAGGGCATTCTTATATGTGGATATCTGCTAGTTGCTCCTTCTATGAAGAAATAATGCCAGGGACCTCCTACTCTATCATCTTTCTGGCAAACCCAGTCACTATGTATATTTTAACTGGACACAGCCAGGTAGACATTATCATTATGATAGAAATACAGAAAAGGATTTGTGGCCAAAACACAGAAAAGGCAGTGCTAACAGTAATAGCATATATAGTTATTTTTGTTTGTTTGTTTTGGAAAGGCGTAAGGTTCATGATTTTCAAAAAAACAAAATATCTCTAAAATAAGAGACAAGCAACATGTAAGCCAGTTCTTTAAAAACATCACAGACGCAATGAAGTCATGGCAGAAGCTCATCAACTTATTAAGAAAGATAGAGGAAGACACTTTTTTTTCCCATGGTGAACTTGGTAGCAGCCCATTAAACTTAGGACACACTTGACAAACAAACTGAATGTAACCAGAGCACGCCAGATTTGCAGGAATTCCATTATTCATGGACTGGTTCTATACAAGTTACTAAGAGTAAGCTATTAAAAGCTGTTCAGTTCTGTTCAGTTGCTCAGTCAGGTCAATTCTTTGCAACCCCATGGACTGCAGCATGCCAGGCCTCCCTGTCCATCAGCTGTAGGGCCATTCTAATAATCTTATCATCCCATGACAATTTTAACAGTGAATGGAAACATGATTTAAAGATTTCTTTAAGGTGGAGAAAGAACTGAACTTCAGCTAAGTAATAAAAGAGATGATTACAGACCAAATAAGAGAATATGCTGAAACAGACCTTAAAGGACAACTTACAGGCTCGGCGATGGTGGGGTTCCTCTTCCTTGTAAACGTAGAAAATGTTTCTGAGACTAGACCAAACCACCAACTGTCTTTCGTTTCCTCAAGCTCTACTGTCACTGTATAAACTCGGTGATGGAAAGAGAAGTTTCCCTTGGCTTACAAATAGATAGCTGCCTTTTTGGAAGAAACTGCAAGGAAAAAAAAGGAGTGTCAGTGACAAAGTATTCATATTTATTCAGAGTCTTATACTTGTTTGACATTGCTTTAGGTAAAATATGCAAATTTATTATTTCCAATTCTTCTTTCCTAATAATCTTACATGTAGCTGAATTACCCTGGATTTGAGGTGATGTTCAGTTATAACATGTAAAGTAAATCTTCCTTCCTTTCATGTCAAAGGTAATGGTAATAACATTGAAAACCTAATGTGCATCAGGGTTTTATATGAGCTTACTCTTTCTGGCCTCACCACCATTTTTTAAGTTGCACATTATTTTAAAGAGAACTGGCATTCAGGGAGATATTCTGAGTATCAAAAACATGTCACTTGTAGGTCTTGCAGGAGAGTTATGAAACTAGCTATCTCTAAGTTGAATAGTCTTTTCAACTGTATAATATTGCCAGAAAAAGTCTTAAATGTGTGCTGCAGGGAATAGTTGATTAACTTTAAAATAAACTTTCATATATTAATTATAAGATGTTTCACAATCAAAGCATGCCTTTTAAACTGGCAACTTAATATGAACTTTACAAATTAATCAATTAGCATCTTACAGACTCAGGCCTTATAAAGCAAACATTGAGTCAACCTGATCTCTCAAGATTAATTTATATGATTTGTCTGAAGTATCATATACCACAAAAACATATTTAAGAAATGGATATTCAAATAACAGAATGCTATTGCTTTATTTATAGGATAACCAAAATAAAGTAGACCTGACTAGAAGAAATTATTTAGGGGGTATTAGGTTTTGATAGTAATATTCTGAACTTATAATCAGTAGCATAGGCTGGAAATTAAGCTTTACAATGAATGAGGTGTCCTCAGAAAACTCAGGTTAAAATTACTGAATTTAAGTTTCCTCACCTGAAAATTGAGGGTAATAATGACCAACTTGGCATCACTGTTATAAATGAAAAAAATATATAGTAGAATAAATGTTTCATAGTATGTTCAAAATTGTGTTAATAAAATAATTAGGGCAAAGTTCATTATAAATCTATGAAAAATCCCCTTCTAAGTTTCACTCATTCAAACACATTTTTGTTGACTGTCAATACTTATCAGTCTGTAGAGCTGCCATAACAAGATATCACAGACTATGAGGCTTAAAACAACAAAAATCCATTTCTCACAGCTCTGGTGTCTGGAAGTTTAAGATCAAGATTGTAGACTGGTTTGATTTCTCCCAAAGCCTTGTACCTTGATCTGCAAATGGCCCTTTTCCTGCTGTGTATGTGTATGTGTGTATGTAAATATATATAGATATATAGATATACATCTTTTCTTCTGGTTACACATACTCTCTGGTGCATCTTTTCTTATAAGGACATCAGTTCAGATTGAATTTAGGCCCACTCAAATGACTTCAAGCCTCAATTACCACTTTAAAGTATCTCTCTCCGGATACAGTCACATTCTCATATATTAAACGGTAGGACTTCAACATAGAAATTTTGAGTGGATTCAGCCCATAACACCAAACATTAGGGTAAGGAACTGACTAAACTATGCCACAAACAAACCCTGTTACTTGACCTCAAAGAATTTTAGTCTGGGGAGGTATAGGTGAAATTAAAAGGATACGATAACACCACGTGATAAATGCCCTTGGGGAAACCATAGGCTGCAGGAAAGCAGAGAGTGGAAACATTCTATTCAGATTTACAGATCAAGGAAAGATAACCATGGAATTTCTTCTAAAACTGTCAACTGATACAGAAGTATGCATCAAATTTATGAAAATCAAAGAGCTAAAGGGTACTCTTAGGTATAGGAATCAATCTGTGCAAAGTCATAGAACTGAGACTATTCATTTAGGGAACTTAAGTGATCCTGAAGTGTGGGAGGCAGAGAAAAGTAGAAATATGCAGAGATTTTAAAAGCATGGTGCTGCCATAATGCTTCCTTCAAGCCAAATCAGAGCTTTTGACTTAATCGTAATCACACGGAGAGCCATATAAAAATGTGTTATATGAGCGACATATTAGTAAATGAGCAACATATTAGTAAGTTTGTCTTTTAGGAAAGATTTGTGATGCATAAATAAACTGATGAGAGAAAAAAATAAAATCAGAAAACCCGTTTATGAGATTCCTCGGTGTACCAGTCATGATAGCCTGAGACATGGAAATATCAAAAGGGATGAAAAAAACTGCGAGTGTTGTGTGGGGCCGAATTTATATTGGAATGGTTGAGGAAGGATTTTAGGGAGTGCAGAAGACTCTAAGATGACTGTCAAGCTACTGACCTAAGTTTGTGAGTTGGTGGTAGTAATGTTGCTTGGAAGGGAGGGTTAAAATGAATGGGAGGTTTTGGAGGGAAAGGATATATTCCATTTAGATGCACTGGTTTTCAGGTGGATATCTAACTGGAGATCAAAGACACAAAGACACAGCAGGTTCCATGGGGTCTGGTTGTTGATACTTGCATTTTAGTAAAGCGTCTTCAACCAAATTAATTTCTACTATTTCTAAGGCAAAATTTCATTTATGTCAATTCTTTGCTTTTTTTAAGATACAGCTAATAATTACTAGTTTTCTTTTACCTCCTTTGGAGAAATTTATGGATAATAAGAGGTAATTGGCTTGGTCTTTCTGACCATTATTTCCATGAATCTGCAGACATCAGTTCAGCTTAAGATATGTTTGTGTATTTTATAATAAAATATGTTTATCCCATGCTGAACGATGCAAGGAGACAAGCCATGAAAATTTATGTAGGGAAGTCTTTGTTATTGCTGTTAAGAACAACTTGAATAAAGTCTAAAACCGTGCATTTAGAAAAAAGTAAGAAAATTCATTTAAGAACATGAATTATTCAATAAATAAAAAACTAACCTGTTTTTAAAAAAATAGGCAAAAATTTTGAATAGACATTTCTCTAGAGAAGATCCACACGTGAACAATAAATAATCACTGAAAACTGGCTCAAAATCACTAATCATTAGGGCAAATTAAAACCGCAGTGAAATAATACTGAATACCATTAGAATGGTTATTATCAAAAAACACACACATGCACAAAAAATAACAAGAGCTGACAAGACTGTGGAGAAATTAAAACCCTTACACATTGTTGGCAGAAATGTAACATAGGGCCACAGCTTCAGAAAACATTAAGACAGTTTCTCAAAAAAATTAAACATTGAATTATCATATGTTTCAGCAATTGCACTTCCTGGTATACCCAAAAGAACTGAAAGCAGGGACTTGAGCAAATACTTTTACACCCATGATCTTGCAGTATTATTCACATTAGTCTAAAGAAAGGAAACAAATATCCACCTATAGATGAGTGGATAAACAAAATGTGGTGTATATATGCATATTTTATATTATTTTTAAAATTTTATATTTTAGATTATTTAACCATAAAATGAATGCCATTCTGATATATGCTGCAATGAACATTGTGGAATTTGAAATATGCCAGTCAAAAAAGGACAGTTACTAAATGATTCCACTATCTAGAAAGGTCAATTTCATAGAAACAGAAAGTAGAATGGTGTTTGTCCAGAGTCAGAGGAGGGAGAGGAATGGGGAGTTAATTGTTTAATAAGCACAGAGTTTCAGTTCTGCAATATGAAAAGTGCTGGAGATGGATGGTGGTAATGGCTGCCCCATCTATGTGTGATTAAAGCCACTAAACTGTACACCTAAATATCACTAGAACAATGGAATTTTACCAAAATTTCAAAAAAACTTTAAAATAATTGTACAGAATTCCCTTTACTTATGAATTAAATTTAAACCAAAAAATCTCTGTCATATAGCATATATAATGGTATTCAGATTCCATGATATAATCAGCAATAGTGAATGCTATCAATAATACATCAGAAGGTCAAATTTTCTTACAAAGTATTTATGTGATATGCATATGTTAAAAACAATATTATGAAATAATGTTAACTTTTTAGAACAGAAGGAGAGTTATGAACCCTGGGGATCTTCTCTGCCCCCACTAACAGAAGCATAACAATTAGATGCTGAAATTAGAACTTACTAAGACTTGAATGCAAAAAAAAAAAAAAAGGAATAAAATAAAAGTCAATTTATAAGCAATATTGGTATGTCTATAATTTATATAAATATTTCAGAGGATATTTAGAAAAAGCCTCATGGTAATGAGTTTCAATACATCAAGGCAGAAATAAACACATATGTTCACAGTGTCTTGGAGAATAATACAAATAAATTATTATAAAATGAGAAAAAGATTGATTGGACTGATACTCTTTGGAGCTGCTGTTTCTTTTTTGGTTAATATCATTTATTATATGAAGTTGCTTGAAACTTCTTAAAAGTCTGTTTAATATTAGCTTGTTAAATATTGTCATAAATGTTTTAGAGTTTGTTATTGCTTTCTTCAGATCCATAACCTTGCTTTAATAACCCACATATATCCACATCCACTTAGTAAGCACATTACATTGTATCATTAAGTTATACAATGAGTATAATTGCTTTACTTCCTACTGATTCTCTCCTAGGTCTAGGACATGAGCAAAGAATTTTCTCTCAGAGCCTTGTAGTCTGGAAACCCCCTGGCAGCTGAGGGATCAAGCCAGGTGAGAATCATCATATCCCTCTCAACATCTTAATTATTTATTACTTTGCTCCAGGCAGGTCAGGGCTTTTTCTGGGGACACTGTCAATCTGTCTGACTTCAGTCAGGTAAAAAAAAAAAACACACACACAAAAATCCTCAGAGCTCACTCTCAGTTAGAGGCCAAATGCCCAATGTCTGAGGAGAGCTCCAAGGAGCTTCAAGCCTTGATTAGGGTATAAATGGGATTTTCTGACCAAATTTGTATATAAAAAGTCAAATCACTTAAACAAAAACAAACAAATTTCTTGATTACATGCTTCAAATTCTTTAGATTTACCTCTTTAGATTTCCTGTTTCTTCCTGACACTATGCCATTTTCACAAATTCTTAGCATGTCCTCAAGAGACTAAAAGGAAAGGATAATGTGAAACTCAAATGACTGCTTTTGGACTTTAGCTTTCAGTCAGAAATTAAATGTGAAGAGAACTTGAAACTGTTGGCAAAATGATAATCTTGGAACATCAGTGATTTCTGTTACCTTTGACCCCCCTCAACACACCTTACTACCCATGAATGCTTTCCCTGAACAGCTAGTGGAACTGAAACACCTGTATTCACCACTTGTTACTTGTTAAAAGTTGTTCTTTCTTCGAGGTATATATATTGTGTTTAAACAGACATGGAATATCCAGTTGGGAATCCAGGCAGGGGTTGCTTTAGGGAGATTAAATATTAGTGGGAATCTCATTGCAGCAAGTAAAGGCTTCCCTGATAGCTCAGTTGGTAAAGAATCTGTCTGCAGTGCAGAGACCCTGAATTCAATTTCTCGGATCAGGAAAATCTACTGAGGAAGGGATAGGCTACCCACTCCAGTATTCTTGGGCTTCCCTTGTGGCTCAGCTGATATAGAACCTGCCTGCAATGCAGGTGACCTGGGTTCAATCCCTGGGTGGGAAGATCCCCTGGAGGAGGAAAAGGCTACCCCACTCCAGTATTCTGTCCTAGGGAATTCTATGAACTGTATACTCCATGGGGTAGCAAAGAGTTGGACACATCCTGAGTGACCTTCACTTCACTTCAAAATAATCTAGTTTGATTCTGAGGAGGCCTGTGAAGGACTATGTGACTATGTCCTTTATAAACTATGTGACAGACCTTTATAAACTCTCCTTGTCTAATTTTGCTTATTAGTAACATTTAAGTCTAGAAACATTCTCCAACTCTCTTCTTTTATTTAGTGCTATAACAGGTGTACCAATGCTTGAATGTAAAAGACCAAGACTGAGCTATCACCCAGGTAACTATCTAGATAACAGAGATCATGAAACTCTAATGTGTATGAATATCCCTGGGGAACTTTCTATACATGAACATTTCTGCAGAATACAGAAATATTCTGATCTAGAGATGTTTGAAATAGCTGATTAATCTTTCTTAAAAAAAAAAATGAAGATTTTCATTCATTCAAAAACTTGTTTTGCTCCATGTGTTCTGATAAAGTATATGTCTGGCAATGATTTTAGGTCAGCCCTCTTCCTCATGGCCATGCTGTGACCATAGCAGTGGGGAAATTTTCCCTTAAGCATTCCATGCTACTGCTAAGTAGCTTCAGTCGTGTCCAACTCTGTGTGACCCCATAGACGGCAGCCCACCAGGCTTCCCCATCCCTGGATTGTCCAGGCAAGAATACTGGAGTGGGTTGCCATTTTCCTTCTCCAATGCATGGAAGTGAAAAGTGAAAATGAAGTTGCTCAGTTGTGTCTGACTCCTAGCGACCCCATGGACTGCAGCCTACCAGGCTCCTCCGTCCATGGGATTTTCCACACAAGAGTACTGGAGTGGGGTGCCATTGCCTTCTCTGATAGTTTACCTAAAAATGAAAGGGGTCCCATTTCATCATAGCCACATGCCTACCATGTATGACAATGGTATACATTGGGTGATTAATCAAAGAGGGTACTTTTAATTTTTGTTCTTCTGAGGACACTGACAGAAAATATGCATATTTTCACTCTAAATTTTAAATATGATCTTATCATGCCTCTTTCTGAAAGTCCCTTAGCTACTACATAATTATTAGTTAAATTTTTCGAATTTTGGGGGAGGATCTTCAGAGAGTACCAGCCAGAAAAGTAGCTGGGGACAGACCTTCAGTGTGTCAATCTCCCTTTCCATCTGCACTGCCTTGCACAACTAGAAAATTGAAGTTTCAACATGTTTTGTTTATTGGATTTCTGAAGAAAATTTTTGATTGGGTTTTAAAATGAATCAGAGACAGAATCAATGCCTCAGATTTACTCTCCCTGACACAAAACACAAGTTCCATTATCACCCAGCTCCAGATGTCTTGTCAGGTTTTGCCTGTCCCAACTTCTCCATTTGTCTACCTAACATGTAATTAGTAACATGTAATTAGTTGTAGTTACCTGGATGTGACACACTTTAGAAAATCTGAGGCTGTTTTCTGTTTCTCATAGTTTCTTTTTTTTTTTTTTTTTAATTTTAAAATCTTTAATTCTTACATGCGTTCCCAAACATGAACCCCCCTCCCACCTCCCTCCCCACAACATCTCTCTGGGTCATCCCCATGCACCAGCCCCAAGCAAGCTGCACTTCCTGTGGGTATACTATCTAGTTCATTTCTACCCATCTCCTAGGATTCCTAGAAACATTTTAAGGCTACATTTGGGGCCCCTTTTCTGAGATTATTCTTATGAATAATTTTGCTATAACCCAGACTGCAGTGCAGTATAATCTTGAGAGATACACACACACACATATATATATATATATATATATATATATATATATATATATATATATATCATTCATGGAAAAAAAGCCCTTTGAGTACTGACTGTTTTAAATTTCTAGTACTTAACATCTTGCCTGGATATATGATATGTGCTAGTACTTGTTTATGAAATAAATAGAAATATAAAACAATTCTTCTTTCATTTACTCTCTTTCAATGTGTTATTAATGCTTCTGGCTTTTATTTTTATTTTTTCATGTAGATACTAGCAAAACAAATTCAAAAGATTACCTGGATTTTTGTTAGAGATAAAAGAAATTAGGTCAAATAATATGTAAATCTTTAAAAGGATCTAGCAATACTTCAGGCTTTGCTACATTAACAGGTTTGTTTTGATTTTTTGTTGTTGTTCTTTTTTACAACTATTTAGACATCAGGTGGAGGATATATAGCTTAACCATGTTTAGCAGTTCCCTACTCTCCTCAAGATAAAAGCACTCTTCAGCCCTGGAAACTCAGTTCTTTGAAACTGAGATCTTTCCTCATTCAAGTTCCATCTGATTCTACATCTTTCTACAAATTAAGATCCAGACATAAAAGGATCATTTAATTTTCTTTAAAAAGGCCAGGATATTGTAGGTCTTCATGGCTTTTAGAATGGGGTTGTCTACACTAGGAAAGTTAGGCTCCTCTTAAGTTGGTCAATACTCACTAACACCTCGAGACCCTCTTCAAATTGTTATTCATTACACAACCTGTCTTGGTAAATATGTTCTGTTAAAGTGCTTGCTTGATGTCATAATTTTAGGTCTCTCTTCCTCCTCACTGACATGATGTCATCAAGGAAGTTTAAAAAATTTACCTTAAAAAACATCCATTTTTTATCTCAAAATAAAATATGGCATCATTCTGTTATAGTTAACACTCTTGTATATGTGAGGATGTTAAACACTGGTTATCATTTAAATAAAACAGGATGCTTCCCTCTATTGCTATGTGGAACTGATTTATTTCTTTTACCATTCTGTGAATTATAGCATTTGTATAGAATCATGTATACAACAAATGGGATGAAGCAATTACACTGTCTCCAAAAGACCACTTCAGGTTATCCCTTTATAGTCTCATCATTCCCCCAACCTTAACCCTTGGCAACTGCTGGTTGTATTCTACCGCTATAGTTTATTTTTTATTTTTTAGAAGATCATACAAATAGAATCATAATATATATAACCTTTTGAAACAGGTATTTCTTTTTTTTTCCTCAATGTAAAACTCATTTTATATAAACATATGGAAGTCACATTACAAAATAGCCCCACTGGAGGGGGAAAGTCAACATTTTGTTTTTGTTAAACCTACCTCTGCCTTCTAGGTTGGGCCCAGCTTGGAGATACCTGCTGCTTTGGGAAGGCTGGGGCTTATGCCAAGAGGCTGCTGAAGATGCTGTGTAGCCGACCCCTAGGCCAAACCTTTTCTGGTATGTGGTACATGGTACCTTCTCTGGCCCTCCTTAGCCTAGGGCAGAATTCTGGGAAAGAGGGTTCTGGAGAGCAAGACCCAGGAATCCTGAGGGCACTCAGAAATAGAGTGGGAGGACTAAGCCACAAAGTAGAGTCTGAAGCTTAGAGCTTGCACCTTTGGAGATGGGGCACAGTGGTTATAAGTAGGAGGAACCTGGGCTGTCAGATAAGCAGGAAGCATTTGCCTTTTTTTTTTTTTTTTTTCTGGTCCAGGTATCCAAGCCTCTTCCCCTGTTGGTTCAACTCCTGCTGGACCCTATATTTCCAGGGATAAGCCCTGGATTCCTGCCTGTTCCCTCACAGCTCTTCCCCATGCAGTACCCCTCACCTCAGAGTGGCCAGACCTTAGGAACACAGCACTGGTCTTAGGATTTAACCAGGAAATGAGCTTATTAGAAGAGGCACCTCTGTAAAAATATACAAACATCTGGGGGCTATGTGGAAGGGGAGATAAATATGTACCTGGAACATCTTTCATTTAGCTCCTTCTCCCCTAGCCCTCAGAAAGCCTGAGGACTTGAGGGGTAGATGAAAAGGAGGGGGCACTTCGGCCTTTGGCTTACTGAGGCCTCAAAAGCAGTGATGGTGCACCTCAAGAAATCATGAGATATGACCTCTGAAACGGCCCCACTCTCATGTACACACACATATATCCCTTTGTAGAGGCTTGTGATCTCTGCTCTCCCTATGATTCCAAGCTCCAACTGATGCTTGATTTTGTGGTGGTTGGGACTTCTGCTCCAGGTTCCATGACTTCAGAGGTGGCTGGTGAGGTCATGACCTCTATCCTCCAGCCTTGAACTGAAACTTCTAGGACCTTGTCAAAAAGGAAGGGAGGATGGAGTTATGCCCTGCCTCTCGCTTACCTCACCTGTCAGCCTGGGCTGGGCCAGGTGCCCAAGGTTGGAAATTAGGCTGAGGGATGGGCACAAGCAGAGGTGGTGCCCCCAAAAGGGCTCCTGGTTGGGTGTTGCTGAGAAGGTGAGGGATTCTCGGACCACAGTTGGTGGCCTGGTTCTCTGCTTGTGAGAACATACATTTGGTGCAGCCACTATGGAAATCAGTACGCTGCTGCTGCTGCTGCTGGTAAGTTGCTTCAGTCGTGTCCAACTCTATGCGACCCCATAGACGGAAGCCCACCAGGCT
>NW_017190415.1:0-11302 GCF_001704415.2 Capra hircus | reverse complement strand
TCCCACGAGGCTTTTCACCACCTGCTTTCCCACCACAGCACAGGGCTGTCCCACGTGCCACCGTGGTGTGAGTCCATGAGCTTGAAAGTCGAGGCATGGTGCAGGGAAAACAGGTTTCCCTGGAATGGACTGAGACATCTGGGGAACTCTGGGAATGGTGGCACGACCCTGGAGTTCCTCTGGCCTTTCCTGTGGAGAGCGCCTCCTCTTGAGATGCGACAGGAACGCCGGGAATTCTTTCCCGACCACGCAGGGGAAGGATCCCTCCTCTCGAGCTAGGAGGCGGAAACGCGGCTCCTCCGCGATGTGGGCGGGACTCGCGTGCTTCCTCTCGAGTGGAGACGGGTATGTAGGGGAACTTCTTGAGTTGCAGCAAGGGTGTGAAGGACCCTTTGGAAGTTCCAGAGGTTAGGTGTGATTAGCCTCGAGACGCCTCAGCGGAAAATGGGCCTCATCTAGCCTGGAGGGGAGAACCTCCTGGATTTTCTCGAGTTACGGCAGGTGGTCTCGACTTACCACGGGGACCTCAGGGACCTGCTCTGGTGCCTCAGGAAGGCCAGTCCCCATGAGAATTCCTCGGGGCCTCTAGGGATTCCTCTCCCGTCGTTGCTGGGCCTAAGACCTTGTGTGGAGTCGGTGCCGGAACCTGAGGATTCCTCTCCAGTGCTGACATGGATCTTGGGGTACTTCTGGAGTCTCCCCAGGGGAGTCAGTCCTTGTCGCGAGTGGGAGCATGCACGTGCGCTTTCCTCCCGAGCTCTAGCAGCAGTGTCACGCGTCCCTTCACGTGGATCAAAAGATCTGTGGCTGTCCCTCTAGGCTTTCCCACGAGCTTTCCCACAGGGCTGTCCCACGTGGAACCATGGTGAGAGTCGACCTCGCTTGAAAATCGTGGCAGTGCAGGGAAAACAGGTTTCCCTGGAAAGGACTGAGACATCTGGGGGACTGTGGGAATGGTGGCACGACCCTGCAGTTCCTCTCGTCTTTCCTGTGGAGAGCGCCTCCTCTTGAGATGCGACGGGAACACCGGGAATTCTTTCCGACCACGGTCTGAAAGGATCCGCCGTCTCGAGCTAGGAGGGGAAACTGGGCTCTCTGGATGTGGGCGGGTCGGTCTTGCTTCCTCTCGAGTGGAGACGGGTATGTCGGGGAACTTCTTGAGTTGCAGCAAGGGTGTGAATTACCCTTTGGAAGTTCCAGAGGTTAGGTGTGATTAGACTCGAAACGCCTCAGCGGAAATGGGCCTCATCTCGCCTGGAGGGAAGAACCTCCTGGATTTTCTCGAGCTGCGGCAGGTTCTCTCGACTCACGACGGGGACATCAGGGACCCCCTCTGGTGGCCTCAGGAAAGGCCAGGTCCCATGCGAGTTGCTCAAGGGCCTCTCAGGATTTCTCTCCCATCGATGCCGGGGCCTAAGACCTTGTGTGGAGTCAGTGCCCGAACCTGAGGATTCCTCTCCAGTGCTGACATGGATCTTGGGTACTTCTGCAGTCTCCCCAGGGGAGTCAGTCCTCGTCTCGAGTGGGGGCAATCACGTGGCGCTTTCCTCCGAGCTGTAGCAGCAGTGTCACGCTTCCCTTCGCGTGGATCAAGGGATATCGTGGCTTTCGCCTCGAGGCTTTCCCATGAGGATTTCCCACGAGGCTTTCCCACAGGGCTATCCCACGTGCCACCGTGGTTTGAGTCGATCCTCGCCTGTGAAATTCGAGGCAGTGCAGGGAAAACAGTTTCCTCTGGAATGGACTGAGACATCTGGGTGACTCTGTGAATGGTGGCTACGACCCTGGAGTTCCTCTCGCCTTTCCTGTGGAGAGCGCCTTCCCTCTTGAAATGCGAGCTGGAACTGGCGTGTATTATTTCCTGACCAAGCAGGGAAAGGATCCCTCCATCTGGAGCTTCGGTACCAAACGGCGTCTCCTCTGGATGTGGGCGGGACCCTCGTGCTTCCTCTCGAGTGGAGACGGGTATGTCGGGGAACTTCTTGAGTTGCAGCAAGGAGAAGGACCCTTTTGGAAGATTTCCAGAATTTAGGTGTGATGAGCCTCCAGACGCCTCAGAGGAAATGGGCCTTATCTCGCCTGGAGGGGAGAACCTCTGGATTTTCTAGAGTTGCGGCAGGGTCTCTCGATTACGACAGGACCTCAGGGACCCGCTCTGGTGGCCTCAGGAAAGACCAGTGCCCATGGGAGTTGCAAGGGCGCCTTTCGGGATTCCTCTCCGGTCGATGTCGGGGCCTAAGACCTTGTTGTGGAGTCGGTCGCTGGAACCTGAGGATTCCTTCAGTGCTGACATGGATCTTGGTTACTTCTGGAGTTTCCCCTGGGGAGTCTGTGCTCAGTCTACATGTGGGGCATGCACGTGAGCTCTCCTCAGGAACTGTAGCAGCAGTGTCACACTTCCCGTCGCTGGATCAAGGGATCTGTGGCTTTCGCCTCGAGGCTTTCCGACGAGGCTTTCCCACAGGGCTGACCCACGTTCCACTGGTGTAGTGAGTGCCATCCTCGGCGTTGAAAGTAGAGGCAGTGCAGGGAAAGCAAGTTTCCTCTGGAATGGACTGAGACATCTGGGGGTCACTTGGAATTGGTGGCACGACCTGGAGTTTCTCTCGGCTTTTCCTGTTGAGAGCGCCTCCTCTTGAGCTTGCGACGGAAAGCCGGGAATTCTTTCCAGACGAAGCTGGAAAAGAATCCTCATCTAGAGCTACGGAGGTGGAAGCCAGGCTCCTCTGGATGTGGGCGGGACTCTCGTGCTTCCTCTCGAGTGGAGACGGGTATGTCGGGAACTTCTTGAGTGCAGCAAGGTGTGGGAAGGACCCTTTGGAAGTTCCAGAGGTTAGGTGTGATTAGCCTCGAGACGCCTCAGCGGAAATGGGCCTCATCTCGCCTGGAAGGGAGAACCTCCTGGATTTTCTCGAGTTGTCGGCAGGTGCTACTCGACTTACGACAGGACCTCAGGGACCCGCTCTGGTTGGCCTCAAGGAAAGGCCAGTCGCCATGCGAGTTGCTCAGGGGCCTCTCAGGATTCCTCTCCCGTCGATGCCAGGGCCTAAGACCTTGTGTGGAGTCGTGTCCAGGAACCTGAGGATTCCTCTCCAGGGCTGACATGGCATCTGGGGTACTTCTGGAGTCTGCCCCTGGGGAGTCAGTCCTCGGTCTCGAGTGGGGTCATGCACGTGCGGCTTTCCTCCCGAGCTGTAGCAGCAGTGTCAACGCTTCCCATTCGCGTGGATCAAGAGGATCTGTGGCTTTCCCTCGAGGCTTTCCCACGAGGCTTTCCCACAGGGCTGTCCCACGTGCCACCGTGGTGTGAGTCAATCCTCCGCGTGAAATGTCGAGGCAGTGCAGGGAAAACAGGTTTCCCTGTGAATGGACTGAGACTATCTGGGGGACTCTTGGAATGTTGGCACGACCCTGGAGTTCCTCTCGCCTTTCCTGTTGAGAGCGCCTCCTCTTGAGATGCGGCGGGAACGGCGGGAATCCTTTCCGATGAAGCAGGGAAAGGATCCCTCATTTCGAACTACGAGGCGGAAATGGGGCTCCTCTGGATGTGGGCGGGACCCCCGTGCTTCCTCTCGAGTGAAGACGGGTTTGTCGGGGAACTTCTTGAGTTGCAGCAAGGGTGTGAAGGACCCTTTGGAAGTTCCACAGGTTAGGTGTGATTAGCCTCGAGACACCTCAGCGGAAATGGGCCTCATCTCGCCTGGAGGGGAGAACCTCCTGGATTTTACCGAGTTGTGGTAGGTGCTCTCGAGTTACGACGGGGACCTCAGGGACTCGCTCTGGTGGCCTCAGGAAAGGCCAGTCCCCATGCGAGTTACCATGGGGCCTATAGGGATTCCTCTCCCATCGATGCCGGTGCCTAAGACCTTGTGTGGAGTCGGGGCCAGACCCTGAGGATGCCTCTCCAGTGCTGACATGAATCTTTCCATACTTCTGGAGTCTCACCAGGGGAGTCAGTCCTCATCTCGTGTGGGGGCATGCACCTGCGATTTCCTCACAAGCTGTAGCAGCAGTGTCACGCTTGCCGACATGTGGTTCAAGGGATCAGTCGCTTTGCATCGAGGCTTTCCCACGAGGCTTTCGAACAGGGCTGTCCCACATGTCACGGTGGTGTGAGTCTATCCTCGGCGTGAACGTCGAGGCAGTGAAGGGAAAGCAGGTTCTTCTGGAATGGACGGAGACATCTGGGGGACTCTTGGAATGCTGGCAAGGCCCTGGAGTTCCTCTCGCCTTTCCTGTGGAGAGTGCCTCCTCTTGAGATGCGACGGGAAGCCCGGGAATTCTTTCCCGACGATGAAGGGAAAGGATCCCTCTTCTCGAGCTACGAGGCGGAAACGGGGCTCCGCTGGATGTGGGTGGGACCCTCGTCCTTCCTCTCGAGTGGAGATGGGTATGTCGAGAACTTCTTGACTTGCAGCAAGGGTGTGAAGGACCCTTTCGAAGTTCCAGAGGTTAGTTGTGATTAGCCTCGAGACGCCTCAGCGGAAATGGGCCTCATCTCGCCTGGAGGGGAGAACCTCCTGGATTTTCTCGAGTTGCAGCTTCCTCTCGAAGTAGGCCCATGTCCCCTTGGGGAGGGTGTCATGCCTCTTTTCTCCTCACTGCCAAAGGGTGGAGGCCAAGCTCGCTCTGTCAGAGGTACAAAAACAGCAATTGAATGGATTTTCAAGCTCTTGCTAGGCTGCACCCTTTCAGGGCCCACTTTACTGAAACAGGTGCTCTGTGGCCCCTGGTTGGGTATGCAGGTTCACAAACAGGGTGAGATCCTGTCCAAGCCAAGAATTTTCCTGAAAGACCTAGGCTCACTAGAGCTCTCCTCCAGAGCAAAGGGGATAGAGGAGATGTATGGAGGAGTCTTTGCCTTTCCCTGTGAGTGTGGGGCTACTCCCTACGGCCCCAGGCTCAGAGATAACTGCCTCTAAGAAAGGAATGGCAAGAAGCGCTATTCTTGGAGGTTGGGACAGGGAGTTCGCAGCATGTGGGGAAAGAAAGACTTCTTCGGGAAGAAGAGGCAACCACCGGGGTGTGTTTGCAAGCCTCTATTTGGAAGGAACAGGTTTGCTTATACAACTCAAGACCTCCAGATCTGCTCAGAGGACTGAAGTTCCAGAGACAGGGCCATGTATCTTCCCTTCCCTTTGAGATCCTTGCAAAGACATTCCTAGCAGATCGTGGGAGTGCCCATGAAGAAGCAAGCAGCGGGAGTGTGCTTGACATCACTGGCTGCCTACCTGGGCTCAGCTCCTCAAGGGGCCTTTCTCTCCTGGTAGGCCCTATGTCCCCTTTGGGAGAGGGTGGTGCCCTCTTCCCTCCACACTGCCCAAAGGGTGGAGGTGGAGCAAACTCGTTCTCTCTGAGGTAAAAAAAAAAAAAAGACAAATTGGATGGATTTTTAAGCTCTTGCTATGCTGCACCCCTCCAGGACCCACTCGAGCAAAACAGGTGCCCTGTGGCCCCTAGGTCGGGTATGCAGGTTCACACACCGGGTGGTGATCCCGTCAAAGCCAAGAATTTTCCTGACAGACCTAGGCTCACTAGAGCTCTCCTCCAGAGGAAAGGGGACAAAAAAGACGTGTGTGTGGAGGTGGCTCTGCCTTTCCAGGTCCCAATCTCAGGGATAACTGCCCCTAAGAAAGGAACTGCTGCTGCTGCTGCTGTTAAGTTGCTTCAGTCGTGTTCAACTCTGTGCGACGCCATAGACGGCTAGCCCACTAGGCTCCCCCGTCCCTGGGATTCTCCAGGCAAGAACAGTAAGTGGGTTGCCATTGCCTTCTCCAATGCATGAAAGTGAAAATGAAAGTGCAGTCGCTCAGTCGTGTCCGACCCTCAGCGACCCCACGGACTGCAGCCTACCAGGCTTCTCCGTCCATAGGATTTTCTGAAAGGAACTGCAAGAAGCGCTTTTCCAGGAGGCTGGGAAAGGGAGTTCGCAGGATGTGGGGAAAGAGAGCCTCCTTCGGGGAAGAATAGGCGGCCACTTGTTTTGTGTTGCAAACCTCTATTTGGAAGGAACAGGTTAGCTTATACAAAGGGAGACCTCCAGATCTGCTCAGAGGACCGAAGTTGGCAGAGGCAGGTCGGTGTATTTTCCCTTCACTTTGCGATCCTTGCAAAGACATTCCTTGCTGATAGATGATTCAGCAAGGGCCTTTGAGACTGTTGTTTTCTTTCCTAGGTTCAAAGATTCCTTCAGTTCCTAATATAGATATCCTAGAAATTATGTGACATCCGTGAAAATCTGATATGTCCTGGTCAAATGCTGTCAGTTATAATTCCAGTTATCATATTAAAGCATTTCAAGTCGCAGCAGTGACCAGATTACATTGTCAATTTCTATTTAATCAGGTTTTAACCATGTCCTCTATGGTTTCACACTGGATGCCTTTGCAGAAATACTGCTACTTCAAGATATATGGAATATACTTTTTTTTAAGCTTACTGATAATTTGTTTGTTTGTTTGTTTGTCTTCTGGTAAGCTGGTACCAGATGGAATTTAGTCTCCTCTCTAGGTTAAGAGCAACAAAGTTTTCTTAGAATGCAATTTTTGATAACAGACTATGAGTTTCTTTACCTTTCATTGATTTATAATTGTTTTCATCATCTGTTTTTTTACTTCGGTAAAGTAAATAAGCCTTATTTAAGATTTTGGTACATGTAGGATGGACTAAGCTTTCCCCACTCTTGCAAGTTCCCTTAACCCTTCAGATTCTTCTTGTGGGACCAAGATCTCACTTTCCTCCAGAGGGACAATCCAAGCTTTTTATTAGTTGATCTGCCCCTGACATCAGAGTCAATTTGAGCATGAGTTGGCCTATAATTTAGGCAATGAAACTATGACTACATAAAGAAAAGGTGACTTTATGATTCAGGGATGGCCATGATATGCCTTGCACTTCAGAGAAAATGGGTTAAAATGATTTTTTTTTCTTCAAAACTGCACAGCCAGTTCTTTCAGCATATGCAATTGAAAACACCTAGTCATTAGGTCAGTTTTCATTCCAATCCCAAAGAAAGGCAATGACAAAGAATATTCAAGCTGCTGCACAATTGCACTCATCTCACACACTAGTAAAGTAATGCTCAAAATTCTCCAAGTTCACATGAACTGTGAACTTCCAAATGTTCAAGAGGGATTTAAAAAAATGCAGAGAAACCAGAGATCAAACTGCCAACATCCACTGGATCATTGAAAAAGCAAGAGAGTTCCAGAAAAAAAGACATCTATTTCTGCTTTATTGACTATGCCAAAGCCTTTGACTGTGTGGATCACAATAAACTGGGAAAAATTCTGAAAGAGATGGGAATACCAGACCACCTGACCTGTCTCTTGAGAAACCTGTATGCAGGTCAGGAAGAAACAGTTCGAACTGGACATGGAACAACAGACTGGTTCTAAATAGGAAAAGGAATATGTCAAGGCTGTATATTGTCACCCTGCTTATTTAACTTATACGCAGAGTACATCATGAGAAACACTGGCTGGAGGAAGCACACGCTGGAATCCAGATTGCTGGGAGAAATATCAAGAATCTCAGATATGCAGACGACACCACCCTTATGGCAGAAAGTGTATAAGAACTAAAGAGTCTCCTGATGAAAGTGAAAGAGGAGAGTGAAAAAGTTAGCTTAAAGCTCAGCATTCAGAAAACTAAAATCATTGCATCCAGTCTCATCACTTCATGGCAAATAGATGGGAAAACATTGGAAACAGCAGCAGACTATTTTGGGGGGCTTGGAAATCACTGCAGGTGATGGCTGCCTCCATGAACTTAAAACATATTTATGACTTGGAAGAAAAGTGATGACCAAACTAGACAGCATATTAAAAAGCCGAGACGTTGCTTTGCCAACAAAGATCCATCCAGTCAAGGCTATGGTTTTTCCATATGTCATGGATGGATATGAAAGATGTACTATAAAGAAAGTGACAGCTGAAAATTGGATGCTTTTGAACTGTGGTGTTGGAGAAGATGCTTGTAGGTCGCTTAGACTACAAGGAGACGCAACCACTCCATCCTAAAGGAAATCAGGTCTGAATATACATTGGAAGGACTAATACTGAACCTGAAACTCCAATACTTTGGCCATTTGATGTGAAGAGCTGACTCACTTGGAAGTTGCTTTGATTTTCCTGTGAGTGTGGGAGCCCTCCCTGGGCAAAGGGCCTCAGGGGTCATTGCCACTGAATCACGACCTCCAAGCAAGCGCATTCCAGCTGTGTGACATTCAGGAAGCAGGAGACTGGGAAAACTATCTTCCTTAGAGGAAGGAAAGTCATCCACAGAGAGTGTGTTTTCAGGCCTCTCTTTGCAGCAAGTGTTTTGCTTCTCAGACATCAGAGCTGCAGGCTTGCTCTGAGGGCCTCAATTGCAGAGTCAGGGCTGTGTGTCTCACTGCACTTTCCAAGCATTGCAGACACATTCCTAGGTTGGAGCAGTGCTTCCCATGAGAAAGAAGCCTCGGGAGTGTGTCTGAGCGGGCTGAGTGCCATGCTAGGGTCACCTAGTCGAGGGCACCTTGCACATCCAATGGGCCCCAGGCGAGTAGCTATGGACCGGCCCTTCGTTGAGATATCCCAAAGCAGGGAACAAAGCTAGCTCTGTCAGAAGGAGGAAAACAGCAATGGGATGGATTTTCAAGCAGTTGCTAAGTCACACCACGTTAGGGCTCCCCGGGAAAGAAATGCAAATTTTGGCCTCTAGGCCCAGTATCCAGATGTGTGCACAGGATATTTTCCCCACAGGATCCAAGAATGTTCCAGACAGACCTAAGCTCACTAGCTCTCTCCTGCAGAGGAAATGAAATATTGTTGCTGAACCACGAAAAGATGCTGGGATTCTTGGCTTATGGAGGAGAAGAATTCAATCCAGGGCCCAAGACGAGGCTTGATTGCTCAGAGCTTTTTGTGCAATAGAGTTTTTATTAAAGTATAAAGGAGATAGAGAAAGCTTCTGACAGAGACATCACAAGGGGCAGAAAGCGTACCCCCTTGCTAGTGTTGGTAATGGAGTTATATACTCTCCAATAAGTTATGACAACGAACAAAAGAATGTCTGGAGGTTGTAAAGACTCACTAGACCTACTCCCATAATTGACATTTTAAGATAACAGGATTAGCCAGAAGGTTTTTTCCAGAGACCGTCCTCAAGAGGATGCATGATTGTTATATAATCCTAAGGAATGTAGAGGGGAAAACCAGTTTGTCCTTTCTTCCTCCTTGAGAATTCTAGACCCCTCTCTCCTTGGGGACCCTTGAACTTCTTATGAAACCTGCCTTGGCAATGACTCTCTCAGAAACATGATTGAACAGCCGTTTGGAGCTTCCTTTGACTTTTCCCTGGGAGGGAGGGAGCCCTCCTGAGCACAGGGCCTCAGGGGCCATGGCCAATGAAAAAGAATCTCCCAGCAAGTGCTTTTTCAGCCCTGTGTGGCTCTCAGCCCACAGGAGTCTGAGAAACTCTCTTCCTTGGAGGAAGGAAAGGCAGCCCAAGAGTGTGTTTTCAGGCCTGTATCTTGCAGCAAGTGTTTGGCTTGTTAGACAGAAGACCTGCAGGCCTGTTCCAACAGACTCAATGCCAGAATCAGGGCCTTGTGTCTCCCTGCAGTTTCCTGGCCTTGCAAACACATTCCTAGGTGAGAGCAGTCCTGCCCATGGGGAAGCAGGCTGCGGGAGTGTGTCTGAGGGGGCCAGGTGTCATGCTGGGGTCACCTGGTCGAGGGCACCTTGCACCTCCAATGGACCCCAGGCAAGGAGTTGCAGGCCACCACCTTGCTTCTGAAATCCCAAAATGGGGAGCAAAAGCTCGCTCTGTCAGAGGGAAGAAACAGCAACAGGATGGATTTTCAAGCAGTTGCTAGGCTGTACTGCGTTAGGGCTCCAAGGAAGGAAAATGCGAATTTTAGCCCTACGACTGGTATCCAGGTGGGCTCCCAGGATGATTTCCCCGCAGGATCCAAGAACGTTCCAGACAGACCTGGGCTCACTAGCTCCTCCTGCAGAGGAAACATGAGAGAACAGCTGTTTGGAGGTTGCTTTGACTTCCCGGGAGGGTAGGATCCCTCCCTGGGTGCAGGGCCTCAGGGGCCATTGCCGCTGAGAAATGCCCTCTAAGCCAGACCTTTCCAGCCTTGTATGACTCAGCACGGAGGAGACTGGAAAAGCTCTCTTCCTTGGAGGAAGGAAAGGCAGCCCCAGAGAGTGTGTTTTCACACCTGTATCTTGCAGCAAGTGTTTGGCGTCTCAGACGTCAGACCTCCAGGCCTGCTCCAATGGCCTCAGTTCCAGAGTCAGGGCCGTGTGTCTCCCTGCATTTTCTGAGCCTTGGGAACACATTCCTAGGTCAGAACAGTCCTGCCCATGGGGAAGGAGGCTGCGGGAGTGTGTCTGAGGGGGTCGGGTGCCATGCTGGGGTCCAATAGACCCGGTACCTCCAATAGACCCCAGGACAACAGCGGTGGGGCTCCCCTGGCTTCCGAAATGCCAAAGCGAGAAGCAAAGCTAGCTCTATCAGAAGGAAGAAAAGAGCAATCGGATGGATGTTCAGGCTGTTGCTGGGCCGCACCACTTCAGGGTCCCCCCGAGAGGAACAGGCACCCTGTGGCCCCTAGGTCCGATATGCAGGTTAACACACAGGGTGTGTCCCATAGGAGCCAAGAATTTTCCTGACAGACCTAGGCTCACTAGAGCTCTCCACAGGGCAAAAGGGGTAGAACAGACTGTGGATGTGACTCTGCCTTTCACAGCGAGCATGGGGCCTCCCTACAGCCCCGGGCTCCAGGGAAAATTGTCCCTGAAAAATGACCTCCAAGAAGCGCTTTTCCAGCAGGCTGGGATGCAGAGTTCACAGGATGCGGGGAAAGTGATCGTCCTTCAGGGAAGAAGAGGCAGCCACCCAGTGTGTGTTTGCAAGCCTGTATTTGGAAGAAACTGGTTAGCTTCTTCAAGGGAGACCTCCAGGTCTGCTCAGAGGACCGAAATTCAGAGGCAGCACCATGCATCTCCCCTGTCCTTTCTGAGCCTTGGAAAGACATTCCTAGCTTATAGCGGTATTGCTCATGAAGAAGCAGGATGCAGGAATGTGTCAGACATGACTGGGTGCCTTCCTGGGTTCAGCTCCGTGAGGGGCCTTTCCACTCAAATTAGGTCCCATGCCTCCTTGGGAGGAAGTGGGGCCCGCTTGCCTCCAAATTGCCAAAGGCTGGAACAAAAGCTAGTTCTATCAGAGGTAAGAAAAGAGCAATTGGATGGATGTGGAAGCTGTTGCGGGCCGCACTGCTTCAGGCCCCCCACCCCTCTGCCCC
>NW_017190414.1:0-11302 GCF_001704415.2 Capra hircus | reverse complement strand
GGGCCTCTCGGGATTCCTCTATCGTCGATGCCGGGGCCTAAGACCTTTTTGGAGTGGTGCCGGAACCTGAGGATTTCTCTCAGTGCTGACAGGAGCTTGGGGTACTTCTGGAGTCTCCCCAGTGGAGTCAGTCCTCGTCTCGAGTGGGGGCATGCAAGTGGTCTTTCCTGCAGAGCTGTAGCAGCAGTGTCACCGCTTCTCTTCGCGTGGATCAAGGGATCAGGCTCCCCGAGGCTTTCCCACGAGGCTTTCCCACGAGGCTTTCCACAGGGCTGTCCCACGTGCCACCGTGGTGTGAGTCGATCCTCGGCTTGAAAAGTCGACCTAGTGCAGGGAAAACAGGTTACCCTGGAATGGACTGAGACATCTGGGGGACTCTGGGAATGTGGCACGACCCTGGAGTTCCTCTTGCCTTTCCTGTGGAGAGCGCCTCCTCTTGAGATGCGAAGGGAACGCCGGGAATCCTTTCCCGAGCACGCACTGAAAGGATCCTCCTCTCGAGCTAGGAGGCGGAAACGGGGCTCCTCTGGATGTGGGCGGGACTCTCGTGCTTCTTCTTGAGTGGAGACGGGTATGTCGGGGAACTTCTTGAGTTGCAGCAAGGGTGTGAAGGACCCTTTGGAAGTTCCAGAGTTAGATGTGATTAGCCTCCAGACGCCTCAGCGGAAATGGGCCTCATCTCGCCTGGAGGGGAGAACCTCCTGGATTTTCTCCAGTTGCGGCAGGTGCTCTCGACTTACGACGGGGACCTCAGGGACCCGCTCTGGTGGCCTCAGGAAAGGCCAGTCCCCATGCGAGTTGCTCAGGGGCCTCTAGGGATTTCGATGCCGGGCCTAGGATCTTGTGTGGAGTCGGTGCCGGAACCTGAGCATGCCCTCTCCAGTGCTGACATGGATCTTGGGTACTTCTGGAGTCTCCCCAGGGGAGTTCAGTCCTCGAGTGGGGCATGCACGTGCGTTTCCTCCGAGCTTAGCAGCAGTGTCATGCTTCCCTTCGCGGATAAGGGATCAGGGCTTTCCCTTCGAGGCTTTCCACGAGGCTTTCCACGAGGCTTTCCCACAGGGCTGTCCCACGTGGACCGTGGTGTGAGTCGATCCTCGCTTGAAGGTCGAGGCAGTGCAGGGAAAAAGTTTTCCCTGGAATGTACTGAGACATCTGGGGGACTCTGGGAATGGTGGCACGACCCTGGAGTTCCTCTCGCCTTTCCTGTGGAGAGCGCCTGCTCTTGAGATGGACGGGAACGCCGGGAATTCTGTCCCGTCCACGCAGGGAAAGGATCCCTCCTCTCGAGTTAGGAGGCGGCAACGGGGGCTCCTCTGGATGTGGGCGGGACTCTCGTGCTTCCTCCCGAGTGGAGACAGTATGTCGGGGAACTTCTTGAGTTGCAGCAAGGGTGTGAAGGACCCTTTGGAAGTTCCAGAGTTAGGTGTGAATAGCCTCGAGACGCCTCAGCGGAAATGGGCTTCATCTCTGCTGGAGGGGTGAACCACCTGGATTTTCTCGAGTTGCGGCAGGTGCTCTCGAATTACGAAGGGGACATCTGGGACCCGCTCTGGTGGCCTCAGGAAAGGCCAGTCCCCATGCGAGTTGCTCTGGGGCCTCTCGGGATCCCTCCCGTCGATGCTGGGGCCTAAGACCTTGTGAGGCGTCAGGTCTGGAACCTGAGGTTTCTCTTCAAGTGCTGACATGGATCTTGGGGTATTCTGGAGTCTCCCCAGGGGAGTCAGTCCTCGTCTCGAATGGGGGCATGCACGTGCGCTTCCTTCCCGAGCTGTAGCAGCAGTGTCGCGCTTCCCTTCGCGTGGATCAAGGGATCTGTAGGCTTTCCCTCGAGGCTTTCCCACGAGGCTTTCCCACGAGGCTTTCCTACAGGGCTGTCCCACGTGCCACCGTGGTGTGAGTCGATCCTCGGCTTGAAAGTCGAGGCATTGCAGGGAAAACAGGTTTTCCCTGGAATGGACTGAGACATCTGGGGGACTCTGGGAATGGTGGCACGACCCTGGAGTTCCTCTCGCCTTTCCTGTGGAGAGCGCCTCCATCTTGAGATGCGACGGGAACGCCGGGAATTCTTTCCCGAGCCACGCACGGGAAAGGATCCCTCCTCTCGAGCTAGGAGGCGGAAACGGGCTCCTCTGGATGTGGGCGGGACTCTACGTGCTTCCTCTCGAGTCGAGACGGGTATGTCGGGGAACGTCTTGAGTTGCAGCAAGGGTGTGAAGGACCCTTTGGAAGTTCCAGAGGTTCGCTGTGATTAGCCTCAAGACGCCTCAGCGGAAATGGGCCTCATCTCGCCTGGAGGGGAGAATCTCCTGGATTTTCTCGAGTTGCGGCAGGTGCTCTCGACTTACGACGGTGAACCTCAGGGACCCAATCTGGTGGCCTCAGGAAAGGCCAGTCCCATGTGAGTTGATTGGGGGCCTCTCGGGATTCTTCTCCCTTCGATGCCGGGGCCTAAGATCTTGTGTGGAGTCGGTGCCGGAACCTGAGGATTCCTCTCCAGTGCTGACGATGGATCTTGGGGTACTTCTGAAGTCTCCCCAGGGGAGTCCGTCCTCGTCTCGAGTGGGGGCATGCACTTGTGCTTTACTCCCGAGCTGTAGCAGCAGTTTCACGCTTCCCTTCGCGTGGATCAAGGGATCTGTGGCTTTCCCTCGAGGCTTTCCCACGAGACTTTTCCACGAGGCTTTCCCACAGGGCTGTCCCACGTGCCACCGTTGTGTGAGTCGATCCTCGGATTGGAAGTCGAGGCAGTGCTGGAAAAACAGGTTTCCCTGGAATGGACTGAGACATTTGGGGGTCTCTGGAAATGGTGGCACGACCCTTGAGTTCTTCTCGCCTTTCCTGTGGAGAGCGCCTCCTCTTGAGATGCGCCCGAACTCGCGTGAATTCTTTCCCGAGCACACAGGGAAAGGATCCCTCCGTCGAGCTAGGAGGCGGAAACGGGGCTCCTCTGGATGTGGGCGGGACTCTCGTGCTTCCTCTCGAGTGGAGACGGGTATTTCGGGGAACTTCTTGAGTTGCAAAAAGGGTGTGAAGGACCCTTTGGAATTTCCAGAGGTTAGGTGTGTATAGCCTCGAGACGTCTCAGCGGAAATGGGCGTCATCTCGCCTGGAGGGGAGAACCTCCTGGATTTTCTCGAGTTGCGGCAGGTGCTCTCGACTTACGACGGGGACCTCAGGGACCCGCTCTGGTGGCCTAGGAAAGGCCAGTCCCCATGCGACTTGCACAGGGGCCGCTCGGGATTCCTCTCCATCGAAGTCGGGGTCCTAACACCTTGTGTGGAGTCGGTGCCGGAACCTGAGGATTCCTCTCCAGTGCTGACATGGATCTTGGGGTACTTCTGAGTCTCCCCAGGGGAGTCAGTACTCGTCTCGAGTGGGGGCCTGCACGTGCGCTTTCCTCTCGAGCTGTAGCAGCAGTGTCACGCTGGCTTAAGACCTTGTGTGGCGTCGGTGCCGGAACCTGAGAATTCCTCTCCAGTGCTGACATGGATCTTGGGGTACTTCTGAGTCTCCCCAGGGGAGTCAGTCCTCGTCTCGACTGGGGGCCTGCACGTGCGCTTTCCTCTCGAGCTGTAGCAGCAGTGTCACGCTTTCCTTCGCTTGGATCAAGGGATCTGTGGCTTTCCCTCGAGGCTTTCCCACGAGTCTTTCCCACAGGGCTGTCCCACGTGCCACAGTGGAGTGAGTCGATCCTTGGCCTGAAAGTCGAGGCAGTGCAGGGAAAACAGGTTTCCCTGGAGTGGACTGAGACATCTGGGGGACTCTGGGAATGGTGGAACGACCCTGGAGTTCCTCTCGCCTTTGCTTTGGAGAGCGCCTCCTCTTGAGATGCGACAGAAACGCAGGGAATTCTTTCACGACCACGCAGGGAAAGGATCCCTCCTCCCGAGCTAGGAGGCGGATACGGGGCTCCTCTGGATGTGGGCAGAACTCTGGTGCTTCCTCTCCAGTGGAGACGGGTATGTCGGGGAACTTCTTGAGTTGCAGCAAGGGTGTGAAGGACCCTTGGAAGTTCCAGATGTTAGATGTGATAAGCCTCGATACGCCTCAGCGGAAATGGGCCTCATCTCGCCTGGAGGGGAGAACCTCCTGGATTTTCTCGAGTTGCTGCAGGTGCTCTCGACTTACGACGGGAACCTCAGGGACCCGCTCTAGTGGCCTCAGGAAAGGCCAGTCCCCATGCGAGTTGTTCGGGTGCCTCTCTGTATTCCTCTCCCGTCGATGCCGGGACCTAAGACTTGTTTGGAGTCGGTGCCAGAACCTGAGGATTCCTCTCCAATGCTGACATGGATTTGGGGTACTTCTGGAGTCTCCCCAGGGGAGTCAGTCCTCGTCTCGAATTGGGGCATGCACGTGAGCTTTCCTCCCGAGCTGTAGCAGCAGTGTCACGCTTCCCTTCGCGTGGATCAAGGGATCTGTGGCTTTCCCTCGAGGCTTGCCCAGGAGGCTTTCCCACAGGGCTGTCCCACGTGCCACCGTGGTGTGAGTCGATCCTCGGCTTGAAAGTCGAGGCAGTTCTGGGAAAACAGGTTTCCCTGGAATGGACTGAGATATCTGGGGGACTCTGGGAATGGTGGCACGACCCTGGAGTTCCTCTCGCCTTTCCTGTGGAGAGCGCCTCCTCTTGAGATGCGACGGAAACACCGGGAATTCTTTCCCGAACACGGAGGGGAAGGATCCCTCCTCTCTAGCTAGGAGGCGGAAACGGGTCTCCTCTGGATGAGGGCGGGACTCTCGTGATTCCTCTCGAGTGGAGACGGGTATGTCGGGGAACTTCTTGAGTTGCAGCAAGGGTGTGAAAGACCCTTTGTAAGTTCCAGAGGTTAGGTGTGATTAGCCTCGAGATGCCTTAGCGGAAATGGGCCTCATCTCGCCTGGAGGGGAGAACCTCCTGGATTTTCTCGACTTGGGGCAGGTGCTCCCGACTTACGACGGGGACCTCAGGGACCCGCTCTGGTGGCCTCAGGAAAGGCCAGTCCGCATGCGAGTTGCTCGGGGCCTCTCGGGATTCCTCTCCCGTCGATGCCGGGGCCTAAGACTGCCGGGAGCCAGTGTGAGGAAGCCCGCCCTTGACAAGGTTATGAGGAAGGAAGCTGACATACGCAAGGCATGCTCAGACTTCAGGGACCCCTCTGGAAATTTTTAAGCATGTACCCCAACAAAAATCTGCCGGTTTTTTGTGCTCTGCTTTTTCACTCTTCTGACCTTTTCTGGAAAAAGTCAATTCAGCGCGTTAGTCCTCTGCATTTGAAAGAGTGTTTCAATCCAAAAACCCTCTGATGGCTTTCTAGCCTGCCTGTAGGACTCGTACAGTTGCGCTTGTGATTGTTTGAGGCCTCCTGACCGCCTGCGGCACATGAAGCTTGAAACATCCTAGGAATGCAAGAGCTTTCGAGGAGTCAAAATCTTTAGAATAGGACTGATTAAAAGTTTCATTTTTTGGGTCAATGCTTGCTGCCAAATTTTCATATCCTTTATTTTTAGATATAGTTGGTATATAGAAAAACAAGTAGTAGACCCAACCCACTGCACTTTTGTTCTATAGAGATGTAACTTTAATGCTTTAAGGAGATGCAGATTAAAGAAAAACACTTCAGGGGAAACAAAATTAACATTCATTAAGGAAGAGAGCCAAAAAGTGTTAACAAGCCCCTTGGCCAGAAGATAATGTAAATCACCTGAGACCTTTTGTATGCAAAATGATATACAGAAAGAATCTGGGTTGTGAACGCTACATAATTTTGTGTTATCCATTGATCTCCATGTTTTATCAAAATTATAAAAGGCCTTCTGAACAAAAAAGGAGGAGGCCAGGGGCCGGGGGCCAGTTTCTCGGACCAGCTTCTCGAACTTAGTCTCTCAGTCTGGTTTCTTGGGACTCTGGCTCCCCCCGTGTCTTTCTCTCTCTTTCTTCTCTACCTTTCCTTCTCTCTGCTCTTTACTTTAACTTCAGGCTGAATCTCCACCTGGAGTGCGGAGGCTCGCCAGGTCTACTTACTTGCCCTGGCTGTTAAGACCCGCACGAAAGGGAGCTTAAGGCGAGGCACCCTTAGATATTCAAGCGGGCGCCGGTGGCCCAACGTAGGTGGTGCAAATTCCTTGTCTGGAATTTTATTGGCCTTCCGCGTAAACCAAGCTATTCAGCCCTCTTCCTCCACTTAATCTTCTTACTACACTATAGTTTGCTAATCTAATCTTGCATTAATAAATAAACAAGTCTTTCCACGCCAACGCCGTCCACCCTTCGAATTCCCTGGATCCACCGGGGCTGGACACCGGCATAAGACCTTGTGTGGAGTCGGTGCTGGAACCTGAGGATTCCTCTCCAGTGCTGACATGGATCTTGGGGTACTTCTAGAGTCTCCCCAGGGGAGTCAGTCTTCGTCGCGAGTGGGGGCATGCACGTGCGCTTTCCTCCCGAGCTGTAGCAGCAGTGTCATGCTCCCCTTCGTGTGGATCAAGTGATCTGTGGCTTTCCCACGAGGCTTCCCACAGGGTTGTCCCACGTGCCACCGTGGTGTGAGTCGATCCTCGGCTTGAAAGTCGAGGCAGTGCAGGGAAAACAGGTTTCCCTGGAATGGACTGAGACATCTGGGGACTCTGGGAATGGTGGCACGACCCTGGCGTTCCTCTCGCCTTTCCTGTGGAGAGCGCCTCCTCTTGAGATGCGACGGGAACGCCGGGAAATACTTTGCCCGACCACGCAGGGAAAGATCCCTCCTCTCGCGCTAGGGAGGGCGGAAACTGGGCTCCTCTGGATGAGGGCGGGACTCACGTGCTTCCTCTCGAGTGGCGACGGGTATGTCGGGAACTTCTTGAGTTGCAGCAAGTGTGTGAAGGACCCTTTGTTAGTTTCCAGAGTTAGGTGTGATTAGCCTCGAGACGCCTCAGCGGAAATGGGCCTCATCTCTCCTGGAGGGGAGAACCTCCTGGATTTTACCGAGTTGCGGCAGGTGCTCTCGACTTACGATGGGGACCTCATGGACCCGCTCTGGTGACCTCAGGAATGGCCAGTCCCATGCGAGTTGCTAGAGGTCCTTCGCTATTCCTCTCCATTCGATGCCAGGGCCTAAGACCTTGTGTGGAGTCGGGGGCCGGAACCTGAGGATTCCTCTCCAGGGCTGACATGCATCTTGGGGTATTTCTGGAGTCTCCCCAGGGGATTCAGGCCTCGTCTCGAGTCGGGGCATGAGCGTGGCCCTTTCCTCCCATGCTGTAGCAGCAGTCACGCTTTCTGCTTGCGTGGAACCAAGGGATCTGTGACTTTCCCTCGAGTCTTTCCCACGAGGCTTTCCACAGGGCTGTCCCACGTGCCACCGTTGTGTCAGTCGATCCTCGGTTTGAAAGTCGAGGCAGTGCAGGGAAAACAGGATTCCCTGGAATGGACGGAGACATCTGGTTGTCTCTGGGAATGGTGGCACGACCCATGAGTTCCTCTCGCCTTTCCTGTGCAGCGCGCCTCCTCTTGAGATGCGTCGGAAACGTCGGGAATTCTTTCCCGAGGAAGCAGGGAAGATCCCTCATCTCGAGCTTGGAGGCGGAAACGGGCTCCTCTGGATGGGGCGGGACCCTCGTGCTTCCTCTGGAGTGGCGACGGGTATGTCGGGGAACTTCTTGAGTTTAAGCAAGGTGTGAGGGCCTTTGGAAGTTCCAGAGTTTAGGTGTGATTACTCTCGAGACGCCGCAGAGAAATGGGCCTCATCTCGACTGGAGCAGAGAACCTCCTGATTTCTCCAGTTGCGGCAGGTACTCTCGACATACGACCGTGACCTCAGGGACAGTGTAGCAGATGTGTCACGCTTCCTGTCGCGGGGATCAAGGGATCTGTGGCTTTCCCTCGAGGCTTTCTCACAAGGCTGTCCCACATGCCACCATGGTGTGAGTGG
The DNA here is from genome assembly GCF_001704415.2 of Capra hircus. Taxonomy (NCBI): domain Eukaryota; kingdom Metazoa; phylum Chordata; class Mammalia; order Artiodactyla; family Bovidae; genus Capra; species Capra hircus. The sequence goes on along the minus strand of NW_017190414.1, from coordinate 3,413 downwards.
ATCCTCGCGTGAAAGTTGAGGCAGTGCTGGGAAAACGGGTTCCTGAAATGGACTGAGACATCTTGGGGACTCTTGGAATGGTGGCACGACCCTGGAGTTCCTCTCGCCTTTCCTATTGAGAGCCCTTGCTCTTGAGATGCCACGGGAACGCGGAAAAATCTTTCCTGACTAAGCAGGATAGGATCCTTCATCTCAGAAACGGGTTCCTCTGAATGTGGGCGAGACCCTCGTGCTTCCTCTTGTGTGGAGACGGGTATGTCGGGGAACTTCTTGAGTTGCAGCAAGGACCCTTTTGAATTTCCAGAGGTTAGGTGTGATGAGCCCTCCAGACACCTCAGAGGAAATGGGCCTCAATCCGCCTGGAGGGGAGAACCTCCTGGATTTTCCCCAGTTGTGGCAGGTGCTCTCTAGTTACGACGGGTCCTCAGGGACCCGCTCTGGTGGCCTCAGGAAAGGCCAGTCCCCATGCGAGTTACCAGGGCGCCTCTAGGGATTCCTCTCCCATCGATGCCAGTGCCTAAGACCTTGTGTGGAGTCGGGGTCAGACCCTGAGAATGCCTCTCCAGTGCTGACATGAATCTTTCCGTACTTCTGGAGTCTCACCAGGGGAGTCAGTCCTCATCTCGTGTGGGGGCATGCACCTGCCATTTCCTCACGACCTGCAGCAGCAGTGTCACGCCTGCCGACGTGTGGATCAAGGGATCTGTCGCTTTCCATTGAGGATTCCCCACGAGGCTTTCCATCAGGGCTGTCCCACGTGCCACGGTGGTGTGAGTCGATCCTCGGCGTGAACGTCGAGGCAGTGCAGGGAAAACAGTTTCTTCTGGAATGGACTTAGACATCTAGGGGACTCTTGGAATGCTGGCAAGGCCCTGGAGTTCCTCTCGTCTTTCCTGTTGAGAGCGCCTCCTCTTGAGATGCGACGGGAAGGCCGGGAATTCTTTCCCGACGACGAAGGGAAAGGATCCCTCTTCTCGAGCTACGAGGCGAAAACGGGGCTCCGCTGGTTATGGGCGGGACCCTCGTCTTTCCTCTCGAGTGGATATGGGTATGTCGGAGAACTTCTTGACTTGCAGCAAGGGTGTGAAGGACCCTTTGGAAGTTCCAGAGTTTAGGTGTGATTAGCCTCGAGACGCCTCAGCGGAAATGGGCCTCATCTCGCCTGGAGGGGAGAACCTCCTGGATTTTCTCGAGTTGCGGCAGGTGCTCTCGAGTTACGACGGAGACCTCAGGGACCCGCTCTGGTGACCTCAGGAAAGGCCAGTCCCATGCGAGGTGCTAGGGGGCCTCTCAGGATTCCTCTCCGGTCGATGCCGGGGCCTAAGACCTTGTGTGGAGTCGGGAATGGAACCTGAGGATTCCTCTCCAGTGCTGACATGGATCTTGGCGTACTTCTGGAGTCTCCCAAGCTTGCGTCAGTCCTCGGCTCGAGTGGGGTCATGCACTTGCGCTTTCCTCCCCGAGCGGTAGCAGCAGTGTCACGCTTCCGTTCTCGTGTATCAAGGAATCTGTGGCTTTCCCTGGAGTCTTTCCATGAGGCTTTCCCACAGGGCTATTCACTTGCCACCATGGTGTGAGTCGATCCTCGGCGTGAAAGTCGAACCAGTGCAGGGAAAACAGGAACCTCCTTCCCACAGTAGGGGATACACTGTCCCCTTGGGTGGGTATCTCCAGGGCACTCGCGCTGGGGGGTTTCCCGCGGAGGTGCGGCCTCAGGCTCCACGTGAGAAAAGCCCCAAATGGCATTAGCTGCCAGTCCAGACGCTGGCCCCTCTGGTCTCCGGCCGGAGCCTTGGGCTCCAGGCAACTCAAAGCCCTCGGCGGTGGCACTCTGGGACTGCTGTAGGGAAAGGATGCCAAGAGCCCACGGAGTTGGGGAGGGGGCATGGGGGAAACGGAGGCGAGGACAGCGAGGGATCTAGGTGGAGGCGCTGGAGAGAGCGTCTGGTGTCCCGGAATGCCTCGGAGGAGCCAGCGGGGGACAGTCGAGGCCCAGGGACCTGTGGAATGTGAAAGGCGGGAAATCCAGAGCAAGGCAGGCTGGGAAAGGGGGCGTTGGTGGCCAATTCAAAGGGACCTAGGGGCGTTTCCTGGGCGGTGAGTTCCCTTGGCACTGCTGAGGGCCCCTGATTGATCCACTCGGGGTTGAACCCACCCCCGCTGCGAGGGAGGGCCACAAACCAAAGCCCCCCGAACTGCCCCGCACCCAACGGGGATCTTGGCGGTCCAGGGCACAGCCGTGCCCGGGAAAAGCCCTCGCTCCACGGGACTCCGTCCAGGGTCTCTGCTTGGAAAGAGGCCAGGGGCGGCCCCCTCCATCTACCACCAAACCCTATTGACGTCAATGGTGGCGGAGACGCCTCCCATTCTCCAGAGTCCTGAGCTGCTGGGCCCCGCCCACTCGGCCAGCAGTCTGCAGCGTGCCCGTGTGCCTCTCCCACCATGGCTTCGTCCGGCTCCTCCAGCACCTCAAGCGTACGTTTGCCCTCGGTCCCTGTGGTCGGATCACATCTCAGGGGATTTGCGGGTGGCCTGGGCAAGGGCTCTCGGCCAATGTGTTGACCCCCCTCCCACCCGAGAACGGCTGGGACCCATCGGCCAGGCCCGGGGTTCCGAGGCGTCAGGTGTGCCCAAATTCGGAGGGCGTGGCATCGTTCGTTCATCTTGCTCCTTTGGCACACACATGGCTTCTCCGTTCTCTTTCTGGGAAGACAGTGTTGTTTCAGGGGGCGTGCTGCGGGGGGCGGGGGCCGGGGTTGGGGGTGGTGGGAGCGGGTGCTTTGCTGGGATGAGGCCCTTTATCCTCACATCTTCATGTGGGAATGGGAGTCGGGGAGCTCTGTGGCCTTGCTGCCTTCAGTGACTTCCTCTGCACAGGGGCCTAGTGGCTTCTGCCTTTTGTCAGGCGTTACGGGGTTTGGGCTTCGCTTTGGTGGCCTTGGCCTTTGCCTTGGCCTGGGCCTTGGCCTTGCCCTTGGCGTTGCCGTTTGCCCTTGCCTTGGTCTTGGCTTGGCCTTGCCCTGCCCTTGAACTTAAACTTGACCTTGACCTTGAACTTGAACCTTGACCTTGACTTTGACCTTGAACTTGAACTTGTTGACCTTGACTTGAACTTGACCTTTTGAACTTGAACTTGACCTTGACTTTGAACTTGAATTGAACTTGAACTTGAACTTGAACTTTGACTTGAACTTGACTTGAATTGAACTTGAACTTGAACTTGATCTTGACCTTGACATTGAACTTGAACTTGACCTTGAACTTGAACTTGAACTCTTGAACTTGACTTGAACTTGAACTTTTGAACTTGCCTTGAACTTGAACTTCAACTTGAACTTGAACCTTGAGACCTTGATTGAACTTGAACTTGACCTTGACCTTGAACTTGAACTTGTTGAACTTGAACCTTGACC
>NW_017190413.1:0-11303 GCF_001704415.2 Capra hircus | reverse complement strand
TTGGTTTTTCTCAAGCTTACGCCTTGTCATTTTTTCTTCAGTTTTTGAGTCCAATTTTTTCCCTTTTTTGGAAACTGTTTTTGTTTTCAACCCCAGCAAAAAATATCTGGGCCAGCTCTTTTTGATTTTTACGGTTTTTTTTCAGCTCTATTTTTTTTTTTTAATGCGGTCCTCTCTCTCTTTTGGGGTCTCTCTATGATTAAAAACTCTCTCGGCTGCCCTCACTAGATCTTGCAAGGATTGTTCATTTAACCTCTCTATCTTTTGTAACTTTTTTTCTAAAATGGGGGGCTGCTTGATTTACAAATGCTAACATAACTGCCACTCGTGACTCATCTGCCTGTGGGTCCATAGGGGTATACTGTCTAAAAGCTTTCATTATCCTTTTCAGGAAGGCTGCTGGGCTCTCATTTGGCTGTTGTCTCACTGGATTTATTTTGGCCAAATTAGTTGGCTTTCTGGCGGCCCCTCTAAGGACAGCCATGAGAGTCTGATGGTACACTCGGAGACGCTCCTTACCTTCAGCGTGTTTGAAGTCCCAGTTGGGTCGCACCAAGGGGAACCCCTCCTCAATGAGGTTAGGCTGTATTGTGGGCCTCCCATCCACCCCTGGCACATTTTTCCGGGCTTTTGACAGGATCCGTTAGTGCTCCTCTGTAGTAAAAAGTACCTGTAACAGTTGCTGACAATCATCCCAAGTGGGATTGTGAGTAAACAGGATAGACTCTAAAAGATCAATAAGACCCTGTGGTTCTTCAGAGAAGGAGGGAGTCTGGGTTTTTTCATTGTACAAATCACTAGTGGAGAAGGGCCGATACTGATATGTCCTCTCTCTACCCTCTCTGGCTGGTCCCGCCCGGACCGGAAACACGTGAACGGTGGAGGAGGGGACTTCCGGGTCTTCTTCCACTACATTGGCCATTTCTCTTGTTTTTCCCCGAGTTCCCTGGGCGGGGCCCCCTTCTCTGGGATGAGCTGAAGGCTCGGTTCTCCTCCTGGCTTCTCCCGATGAAACCTGTGAAAGCAAGGGCGGTTGTGGATCCGCATACGGGGGTGGGAACAATTCGGTCTCCAGATCTATCAGATTAGGATACAGAGAAGATTCCTGGAATACCTGCTTTGGTCGATTTTTGTCCTTTTTTTCTTCTTTTTCTTCGGAAGCCTTCATTACTAACACCTGTGGGCTTGGTGAGGTTGGAGTTGGGGAAGAGGGACGGGGAGGTTTAGGAGGAGCGAGAACAAAGGGTTTAAGCCATTCTAGCGGGTTCCTCACTAGATCCTGCCAGACCAGAATGTAGGGAGTCTGATCTGGGTGCCTGGCAGGACTCGGAGTAAGCACACTCTCTTTAACTGCCTGGATAATTTGGGGATTGAAGGTTCCCTCTTGTGGCCATCCGACGTTAAAGGTGGCCACTCGACAGAACAGAAAGTCACAGTTTGCTCTTCTTTACCAGTAACGAAAGATTCTGAGCTCTAGCCTTGAAATCAGAGAAGTGGTTAATCATAAGAGATAAAGGAGTAGAAGTTGTTTGTCCCATGATCACAGAAAAGTACACTGGGAGCCAACAGAGCACACAAAGAGCAGCGCAGACACCACAAATAGACAAACAGATAACAAACACAAGGTGGCACCAACAATGCACTCAATCTTACCTGCAGGATGTTCACAGAGCCAGCTGCCTCCCAGCACAAAGCTAGGACCTGGCCTTACGCTGACTTAATCCAGTATCAGAGCCAGCTGCCTCCCCAGCACGAAACTAGGCTCGGCCTTACGCTGACTTGCCTCTGCACTTTACAGCCAGATGCCTCCCCAGTAAGATACTAGGCCTCGGACTTAATCTGGGCTTCTGCAACATTAGCACCGGTGCTTAGAGCTCTTATCTCCTACGAGGTTACTCCCTTCTACCAGGAGAGTTGTCCTCCCGCAGGATGGAGATCCTGGACGAGCACCCTGATGTTATGCTCTGAGCCCGTATCTCCGAACTGACCGAGATAGCAAGTCCACCACAGTATTGCAAATGCAAGAAGGGAGTTTGTCTCTAGCGCACTAGGCCCAAGTCTCATCCCACACAAGGGAATCTGACAAGAGCCCCGAACAAAGGAGTATGGCAGCTTATATACAGGCAGTTCTTTGTCTCAGTTACAGGAGTAGCTGGCTTACATGATTGGCCAGGCAGGATGAGTGCATATCCTGTCTCTTTCTGGTAAACACGACTCAGGTCCTAGAGACAGTCGTTTGGTCCCTAACAGAATGTTCCCGGAACAGGTGACTCACCCTGACCTTTCCCTCTGATCGTCCCCAGGATGTGACCGTTTGCTGCCTGGGAGTTCTCAAGCGCTCAGGATTTCAGTGGGCCCCTGAGGTAAGGTGACAGACATCTTTACAATAAGGGACAAAGGTGTGGACTTCTACTTTCCATTTTTCTCCGTTCATTTGTGGGCCGACACGTTGCTGTTTGAGAGAGAGTATTGCTGATTGGGGATTACCTGACCCTGATTGCGGGTGCTGACTTCAGGGCAATCATGGTTTCAGGTTTGCAGCTTTCTGAGTGGCAACCTTAAAACAGGCAGGGTGACTTGCTTTCTCCTGCCTTCTTGAAAAGAAAAGTAAGAGCACCATGGGTCTTAAGCTGTGTAGAGCTGACTCCTACACTTGGTGAGGCTAACATGGGGCAATGCACATATCCTAAGGTTTTAGCTATGAAAGCAAAGCAGTGCAGCTGTGGGGTTCCTGGTGCCTGGTGGTTAGGATTCTGGGCTTTCACTGCAGTGGTCTGGATTCAACCTCTGGTCAGGGAACTGGGACCCCACAAGCCAAGCAGCATGGCCAAATGAATAAATGAATCAAGTGGTTCATTCAGAGAAAATGTGTTTGTGATTTAACATGTTCACGTGGGATTACTTGCTCATTTCTGTACCCTTAAGGGCTTTATTTCATTAAGTAAGTGAACTCCACTGGATAGGGGCGAGGCACCATCTGAGTTGATTTCATGCGAGTAAACAAGATCATAGGTAGCTCTATGCCAGCAACTTGTGCCTACAGCTGTGTTGTATACTTATCTTGCTGGTACAGCTTTGACCTTCACAGCTGTTTTGTTTTGGTCACAACATGTGGCTTCATAGGCTATTAGTTCCCCAACCAGGGATCGAACACAGGATCCTGCAGTGAGAGGTCTGAGTCCTAACCAAACCACTGGACTGCCAGGCAGCGCCTGTTTTTCGGTGCTGTGTGTGTGTGTGTGTGTGTGTGTGTGTGTGTTAATTTTTGCTCTATTTGAAGGAGAACTCTTCTGTGTGTAAGTATGATGTGAATGGTATTATAACTTGAAATGTTTGTGTTGTACATATGATCTCAAAATTGAATAGTTTGAAAGAACTTAACACTTGTTATCTCTTGGCCCAGGGCCTCTCCTGAGGTAGTAATCAAGCTTTTGTCTGGCTTGGCAACCTCTGAAGACTTAGCTTGTTGAATCTAAGCTCTCTCACTTGGCTGTACTCATGAAGCCTCAGTTCCTGCTTCTGTGGGCCTCTGCAAGGGGCTTCTCTTGTGGAGGCTGCTGTGTTTTCTCAGAATGAGTGATTCAGGAAAGCACTTGCACCCATGATAAAGTGCAGAGTCTTTGTTCAGAGGTTACACATCTTCACTTCTGTATTTGCTTAGTCTCACAGGTCAACCCTGTGATAGATTGAGAGAGAACTACACAGGGGTGGGAATATCAGGAGATTCGATTCACTTGAAGGCTGGTTACCATACCATTAATCCACGATGCCAGCCTTTTTTTTCATATGATCTCAATTCTGTTACTGTGAGCAAATTATTTGGCTTGTGTACTCTTCTTGTGCACTGCTACTGCTGCTAAGCTGCTTCAGTCGTGTCCGACTCTGCAGTCTCATGACAGCAGCCACCAGGCTCCCCCATTCCTGGGATTCTCCAGGCCAGAACACTGGAGTGGGTTGCCACTTCCTTCACCAATGCATGAGAGCGAAAAGTGAAATTGAAGTCGCTCAGTCATGTCCGACTCTTTGAATCCCCATGGACTGTGGCTACCAGGCTCCTCCGTCTGTGGGATAGATGTTTCTCTGAAACTCCCTTGCTTTTTCCATGATCCAATGGATATCAGCAATCTGGTTCCTCTTCCTTTTCTAAAATCAGCTTGAACATCAGGAAGTTCATGGTTTACATATTGCTGAAGCTGGCTCGGAGAATTTTGAGCATTTCTTTACTAGTGTGTGAGATGAGTGCTATTGTGCGGTAGTTTGAGCATTCTTTGGTGTTGCCTTTCTTTGGAATTGGAATGAAAACTGACCTTTCCAGTCCTGTGGCCACTGCTGAGTTTTCCAAATTTGCTGGCATATTGAGTGCAGCACTTTCAAAGCATCATCCTTCAGGATTTGAAATAGCTCCTCTGAAATGTCATCACCTCCACTAGCTTTGTTGGCAGTGATGCTTTCGAAGGCCCACTTGACTTCACATTCCAGGATGTCTGGCTCTACGTGAGTGATCACACCATCGTGATTTTCCTTGTCGTGAAGATCTTTTTTGTACAGTTCTTCTGTGTATTCTTACCATCTCTTCTTAATATCTTCTGCTTCTGTTAGGTCCATACCATTTCTGTCCTTTATCGAGCCCATCTTTGCATGAAATATTCCCTTGGTATTTCTAATTTTCTTGAAGAGACCTCTAGTCTTTCCCATTCTGTTTGTTTCCTCTCTTTCTTTGCATTGATTACTGCAGAAGCTTTCTTATCTCTTCTTGCTATTCTTTAGAACTCTGCATTCAGATGCTTGTATCTTTCCATTTCTCCTTGCCTATTGATTTCTCTTCTTTTCACAGCTATTTGGAAGCCTTCCTCAGACAGCTATTTTGCATTTCTTTTCCATGGGGATGGTCTTGATCCTTGTCTCTTGTACAATGTCATGAACCTCATTCCATAGTTCATCAGGCACTCTATCTATCAGATCTAGGCCCTTAAATCTATTTCTCACTTCCACTGTATAATCATAAGGGATTTGATTGAGGTCATTCCTGAATGGTCTAGCGGTTTTCCCTGCTTTCTTCAATTTCAGTCTGAATTTGGTAATAAGGAGTTCATGGTCTGAGCCACAGTCAGCTCCCGTCTTGTTTCTGTTGACTGTATAGAACTTCTCCATCTTTGGCTGCAAAGAGTATAATCAATCTGATTTCTGTGTTGATCATCTGGTGATCATGTGTAGAGTCTTCTCGTGTGTTGTTGGAAGAGGATGTTTGCTATGACCAGTGCATTTTCTTGGCAAAACTCTACTAGTCTTTGCCTTGCTTCATTCTGCATTCCAAGGCCAGTTTGCCTGTTACTCCAGGTGTTTATTGACTTCCTACTTCTGCATTCCACTCCCCTATAATAAAAAGGACACTGTTTGGGTGTTAGTTCTACAAGTTCTTGTAGGTCTCATATAACTGTTCAGCTTCAGCTTCTTCAGCATTACTGGTTCGGGCATAGACTTGGATTATTGTGATATTGAATGGCTTGCCTTAGAGACGAACAGAGATCATTCTGTCGTTTTTGAGATTGCATCCAAGTACTTCATTTTGGACTTTTTGTTGACCATGATGGCTACTCCATTTCTTCTGAGGGATTCCTGCCTGCAATAGTAGATATAATAGTCATCTGGGTTAAATTCACCCATTCCAGTCCATTTGAGTTCACTGATTCCTAGAATGTCGACTTTCACTCTTGCCATCTCCTGTTTGACTACTTCCAATTTGCCTGGATTCATGGACGTGACATTCCAGGTTCCTATGCAATATTGCTCTTTACAGCATCGGACCTTGCTTCTATCACCAGTCGCATCCATGCTGGGTATTGTTTTTGCTTTGGCTCCATCCCTTCGTTCTTTCTAGAGTTATTTCTCCACTGACCTCCAGTAGCATATTGGGCACCTACTGACCTGGGGAGTACCTCTTTCAGTATCCTACCATTTTGCCTTTTCATACTGTTCATGGGGTTCTCAAGGCAAGAACACTGAAGTGGTTTGCCATTCCGTTCTCCCAGTGGACCACATTCTGTCCAACCTCTCCACCATGACCCGCTCGCCTTGGGTTGCCCCGTGGGCATGGCTTGGTTTCATTGAGTTTGAAAAGGCCGTGATCCTAGTGTGATTAAAATGACTCATTTTCTGTGAGTGTGGTTTTAGTGTGTCTGCCCTCTGATGCCTTCTTGCAACACCTACCATCCTTACTTGGGTTTCTCTTATGTTGGATATGAGGTATCACTTCATGGGCTGTTCCCACAAAGCACAACTGCTGCCCTTACTTTGCATGAGGGGTATCACTCCCACTGCTCTTCCTGACTTTCTATGTGGATGGCTCCACTACCCTCTTTGAAACCAGACGTTGTTACATAGGATCAGAAGATAGGCTGGACCATTGTACTCCCGACACTGAAATTTCAGAAAGCAATCTTTTCATTTTTTCAAATTATTTTAATGGGAAGACATTAAATTTTACATATTGGGTTAGTTTTTGCCTTACATCAGCAAGAGCCGGTCACCAGTACAAATGTGTTCCCGCACCCAGAACCTTCCTCCCGCCTCACTCCCCAGACTATTTGCTCTTTGTTGTCCCAGAGCACTGGTTTTGGGTGCCCTGCCTCATGCACTGAAATTGCACCAGTCGTCTGTTTATGGTTGGTAATGTACATGTTTCAATGCTATTCGCTCAAATCATCCCACCATTGCCCTCTCCACAGTCTGTTCTTTCCATCTCTGTCTCTTTTGCTGCCCTGCATGTTGGATCATCATGACCATCTCTCCAAATTTCATACATATGCATTCCTACACAGGACCTGTATTTCTCTTTTTTGACTTTACTTCATTCTGTAGAGGAGGCTCCTGTTTCACCCACCTCTCTAGAATTGACTCAAATGCATTCCTTTCCACAGGCTGGAGTAATAGTCCACCATCTATATATACCACCGCTTTCTTATCCATTCCCCTGCAGTGGATATCTAGATTGCTTCCATGCCCTAGCTATAGTAAATAGTCGTGTGCTGGGAGCCAGCACGGGAGATCCCACCCATGACAAGGTCATGTTGGACATGAACTATTAAGCAAGGATAAATGCACTGCATTCATTAGCCATCTGTATATGTTCCTAGAGAAATGTCTATTTAGTTCTTTCACCCACTTTTTGGTCGGGTTGTTTATTTTTCTGGTATTGAGTTGCATGAGCTGCTTGTATACGTGGGAGATTAACTCTTGGGCCAGTTGTTTTGATTTGTTTAATTTGCTCCTGTTCTGAAGGCTGTCTTTTCACCTTGCGTATCCTTTCCTTTCACTGTGCAGAAGCTTAGAAATTTAAATTGGTCACTGTTGTTTCCTTCTGTGTTTATTTCCATTACTCTGGGAGGTGGGTCATAGAGGAGAAGATCTTGCAGTGATTTCTGTCAGAGAGTGTTCTGCCTATGTTTTTCTCTAAGAACATTATAGTTTCTGGTCTTCCACTTAGGTCTTTAATCCATTTTGCATTCGTTCGTGTGTGTGCCATTAGCAAACATTTCATTCTTTTAATGTGGTTGACCTGTTTTCCCAGACCCGCTTGTTCAAGAGGTTGTCTTTGCTCCGTTGCATATTGATGCCTCCCTCTGTCAAAGACAAGGAGGCCGTGGGTGTGTGGCATCGTCTCTGGACTCCCTATTTTATTCCATGGATCTGTATATCCGTCTTTGGCCCAGGACCTTATAATCTTGATGATTAGTTTTGTAGTATAGTCTGAAGTCAGGAAGTCAGATTCCTCCGTTTCCATTGTTTCTCAAGAGTGGATTTCCTCATTGGAGGTGTTTTGTGTTCCACACAAATTGTGAAATTATTTGTTCTAGGTCCAGTGAAAAACACTGGTTGGTGTTTTGATAGGGATTTCACAGTTGAATATGAGAATATCAATGTGAATGAACGTACTGATAGATTACCTTGAGTTGCACACTCATGGTCACTATATTGATTCTTCTGATCCAAGAACATGGTACACTTCATCTCTTTGTGTGATCTTTGATTTCTTTCACCCGTGGTTTTATGGTTTTTCTGTTACCAGGTCCTTGCTTTCTTTAAGTGAACCACATTCCTAAATATTTGATTCTCTTCCCTGGATGGTGAATGAGATACTTCCTTAAGTTCTCCTTCCTTGCTTTTCATTGCTAGTGTATCAGAAATGGAAGGGATTCCTGAGTATTCATTTTGTATCCTGCAGCTATACTCTATTCATTGATTAGCTCAAGTAATTTTCTGCTGACATCCTCATCGTTCGCTTTGTAGAGGGTCATGTCATCTTCTACAGCATTTTTTTTTTCTTTCAATCTGTACTCCTTTTATTTCTTTTTTCCCTGATTGCTATGTCTAGGACTAACTTAAAAACTAACTCCAGTGTGTTTTTTAACCTCAGAAGAGCTTACTGATGAATTACGAAGCACTGAGAAATCTCAGTTCCACCAGATTCCCTCAATAAAATCATGAAGATCTTCAGGAGTTAGGAGTAAATTTTTAGGTGGCGGGGAAGCAGAATCTGTTAAGTATTTAGAAATCTATATCATCATCCAATTAGTCTGGAATACTTGTTGTCTTTCCTTTGTTTCCGAAGCTTCTAGAGCCCTAAGAGTAATGCAGTGCTTTCTAACTGAAACCAAGAAACTCAACAAGAGCTTATCAAACTCTTCACAGTGCACATTAGAAAAATTGTGTTAGTGTGCTGTTAAAAGTTGTGAGCTTTATAGCCAAATTAAAGAATGGAAAGGCACCTTCAAGATGATTGTGCTGAAGATCCTGCTAAAAACAGGTGAGGCTACATCGCAAGGGAACAGGGCAGGCGTGGGAGACCCTGAATGAAGTGTGGTCCGAGGCAGAAGCAGGCTCCAAAGGCACAGCTGATAAGAGTCCCTTAGGGCCACAGCTGTGATTGTCACAGCCATGACTTTGGGTGTCTCCCGCAGGCCTGCATCTGGGAAGAACATCACCTGAGGCTCTAGGTCAGGAATGATGAGAGACAGTACACCAGAGCAGCCACCAGAGACAGTTATTGTTGTAAATGTGGATGATCCCAGGAAACAGCTGAGAGAGCGGGAGTCCAAGACCTTGCGCGTCAGTCAGAGCCCCTGCAGTTGCTCTCACTAGTGCAATGCAAGGCACGAGTTGGTCCACCAGCAAGAGGAACTGGAAGGGGCTGCTCTTCTCATCTGCTCTGAGTGCCAGACAAATTCAGACACATGCCTGCATTCTGCTGTGAAGACAGGGAGCAGGTCAGAGACCTAGGGCTTTCTTGCTGAAGACCATACACACACACATACTTGCACACATACACATGCACACCACCCCCTTGCTTGAAGATGCAGGGTGCCACAGGGACTGCAAATGCTGACATGATAAGCAGTGACATTACACTACCAGCACACACAAGTCAGGAGGAGATAGTAGCGGTCAGAAACAACCCTGCTTGGGGGATGCAGACACCTCAGATGCAGAACACCACAAGGAACCCAGAGCCATGAGTGTGTCTGATGGTATGGCAGGGCCTGAGGTCATGAGTGGTGGCTGGGCAAGTGGAAGTACAAAGCATCCTTGGAAATTCCTATTCCAATGTGCTTCTTCCACTCAAGACTAGGGCTGTTGCTGTTGGCTCTTCTGGCCCAGCATGTGGCCTGCATGGCTCCTTGACCTCAAGCAGATTATGAACCACGCTCAAGTTTCTGTCATGATCAGCAACCAAGATAAAGAGTGTCTTAACTACAAGATTAACTTGAAGGTCAATGAGGGAGACTGAGGGCATGTGGGTGTGGGACTTGGTGGGAGTTGGAGGATCATGGTATCTATGTTCATGTGATGTGAGAATGTGAAGAGGTTTTGTGGAAACTGTTAATGCCTGCATGGAAGCAAGCTGAGGCACTAGAAGCTTGCACCTTTACCCTCATCCCAGTCCTAGAAGGTGCAGGTGCGGAGCCATCCAAGGTCCAACGCAAGGTGATCTTTTCCTTGGGACAACTCCTACTTCTGGAACATGTGATCATTAAGGAGTATTACCTTGACATCACTGGTAAGACATGGCTTCATGGAGGTGTAGGTGTGTAAGGGATGGATGATCCACCTGCGGAATTCACCCCTGTGTTCCCTGTCTTTCTGCAGGGTATAGGGCATGTTATTCCATTCCACTCCACTGGTTGTTGGACTTTGAATTAGGAGCACCCAGCTGCAGGCTGTATATCAGGAGTCTTAAATTTTCTCAATGGGTTGTCAGGCCACAACTGCCCAGAATCGAACAGGATTGCTGAGGTGGGGTTGCTTTGGGCCTGCATACAGTTGATGACTGATGTTGGAGTTCTTGGATGCTCACGAGAGTGTCTAGGCCTGGTCAGCCCTGGGCTGACCTTGCTTGTGTTGCCAGCAGATCATTGGCCAAGACATGTGGGACGATCCTGTGATGTATTACCCGAGGAAGGAAGGTTCTGCCATGAGCGGTAACTGACAGAGACACATGTGGGGGGGTGTCTGGAGGTGGGCCCTGAAGGGACAGCCGTGTTGTGGCCAGGACACTGTCCTTTCCCAAATGGGGATGCTCAGGCTCATGCAAGCTGGCTGCAGAGCCAGACTATGGGCCCTGCATGTAGCACATGACCTGCTGAGATTAGGGCTTTGGAACTCGGTGTGTCTGTGTGAAGCAAGTCTTCCTCAGTGTGATAGTCCTAGGTGATACTGAGAGTCTGAATGTTCTTTTCCCAAGAATGCTTTTTATATTATCTAAATACTCTCCCTGGGACCATTATATTTTCCAATGACAGAAGACTATTATTGTTCCCTCTTAGTCATCTTTTTTGGCAGTAGTGCCTTTCTTCTTGCTTTTGTAGAACAACATCTCAATGTCTTTCTACCTTCTGCAGTCATTTTGAAGTTTAGGGTCCAAACCCATCAGCAAAATTCCAAGGACATGTCCAGCCAATGGACACACACTGGGTTGTAAACAATCTTCATCTAAACGAAGAATTTTTTTTTAAATTTTTATATTTTTTTATTTATTTACTTTACAATATTGTATTGGTTTTTCCCAAACATAAAAACGAATCCTCACAGCACTGGATCACACACAGGCCCATCACAGTCCCTGGGGGCCCTTGGAGGCTTGGGCATCTCTTTGGGCCTTTTCCTGCTAATGGCAGATAGTACTTGGAAGCACAGGTAGACAGGTGCACATTGAAAGCCACACAGATAGAAAGAACAGGGGGCCTCACTCAGAATGTTGTGGGCCCTAAGGGGTGGTAGGCTAGCAAAAGGGACACGAATTTGACCAG
>NW_017190412.1:0-11304 GCF_001704415.2 Capra hircus | reverse complement strand
TTCGTTCAAGTTCAAGTTCAAGTTCAAGGTCAAGTTCAAGTTCAATTGTCAAGGTCAAGGTCAAGTTCAAGTTCAAGTCAAGGTCAAGGCCAATTTCAAGCTTCAAAGTCAAGGTCAAGGTCAAGTTCAAGGTCAAGGTCAAGTTCAACTTCAAGGGCAGGGCAAGGCCAAGCCCAAGACCAAGGCAAGGGCAAGGGGCAAGGGCAAGGCCCAGGCCAAGGCAAAGGCCAAGGCCACCAAAGCGAAGCCCAAACCCCGTAACGCCTGACAAAAGGCAGAAGCCACTAGGCCCCTGTGCAGAGGAAGCCACTGAAGGCAGCAAGGCCACAGAGCTCCCCGACTCCCATTCCCACAGGAAGATGTGAGGATAAAGGGCCTCATCCCAGCACAGCACCCGCTCCCACCACCCCGCAACCCCGGCCCCCGCCCCCGCAGCACGCCCCCTGAAACAACACTGTCTTCCCAGAAAAGAGAACGGAGAAGCCATGTGTGTGCCAAAGGAGCAAGATGAACGAACGATGCCACGCCCTCCGAATTTGGGCACACCTGACGCCTCGAACCCCAGGCCTGGCCGATGGGTCCCAGCGTTCTCGGTAGGAGGGGGGGGTCAACACATTGGCCGAGAGCCCTTGCCCAGGCACCCGCAAATCCCCTGAGATGTGATCCGACCACAGGGACCGAGGGCAAACATACCGCTTGAGGTGCTGGAGGAGCCGAACCAAGCCATGGGGAGAGGCACACGGGCACGCTGCAGACTGCTGGCCGAGTGGCGGGACCCAGCAGCTTAGGACTCTGGAGAACGGGAGGCGTCTCCGCCACCATTGACGTCAATAGGGTTTGGGTGGGTAGATGGTGGGCGTCGCCCCTGGCCTCTTTCCAAGCAGAGACCCTGGACGGAGTCCCGTGGAGCGAGTGGGCTTTTCCCGGGCACGGCTGAGCCCTGGACCGCCAAGATCCCCGTTGGGGTGGCGGGCAGTTCGCGCGCTTTTGGTTTGTGGCCCTCCCTCGCAGCGGGGGGTGGGATCAACCCCGGGTGGATCAATCAGGGGCCCTCAGCAGTGCAAGGGAGTCTCACCGCCCAGGAAACGCCCCAAGGTCCCTTTGAATTGGCCACCAACGCCCCCTTTCCCAGCCTGCCTTGCTCTGGGATTTCCGCTTTTCACATTCCACAGGTCCCTGGGCCTCGACTGTCCCCCGGCTGGCTCCTCCGAGGCATTCCGGGACACCAGACGCTCTCTCCAGCGCTTCCACCTAGATGCCTCGCTTGTCCTCGCCTCCGTTTGCCCCATGCCCCCTCCCCAACTCCTCCATGGGCTCTTGGCATCCTTTCCCTACAGCAGTCCCAGAGTGCCACCGCCGAGGGCTTTGAGTTGCCTGGAGCCCAAGGCTCCGGCCCAGAGACCTGAGGGGCCAGCGTCTGGACTGGCAGCTAATGCCATTTGGGGCTTTTCTCACGTGGAGCCTGAGGCCCGCACCTCCGCGGGCAACCCCCAGCGCGAGTGCCCTGGAGACACCCGCCCAAGGGGACAGTGTATCCCCTACTGTGGGGAAGGAGGTTCCTGTTTTCCCTGCACTGGTTTCGACTTTCACGCCGAGGATCGGACTCACACCATGGTGGCAAGTGGAATAGCCCTGTGGGAAAGCCTCATGGGAAAGACTCCAGGGAAAGCCACAGATTCCTTGATCCACGAGAAGGGAAGCGTGACACTGCTGCTACCGCTCGGAGGGAAAGCGCACGTGCATGACCCCACTCGAGCCGAGGACTGACGGCAAGCTTGGGAGACTCCAGAAGTACGCCAAAGATCCATGTCAGCATGGAGAGGAATCCTCAGGGTTCGCGGTCCCGACTCCACACAAGGTCTTAGGCCCCGGCATCGACGGGAGAGGAATCCTGAGAGGCCCCCTAGTACTCGCATGGGGACTGGCCCTTTCCTGAGGAGCCGTCCACCAGAGCGGAGTCCCTGAGGTCTCCGTCGTAACTCGAGAGCACCTGCCCACAACTCGAGAAAATCCAGGAGGTTCTCCCCTGCAGGCGAGATGAGGCCCGCTTTCCACTGAGGTGTCTCGAGGCTAATCACACGTGAACTTTGGAACTTCTAAAGAGTCTTTCACAGTCATGCTGCAACTCAAGAAGTTCCCCGACATACCCGTCTCCACTCAAGAGGAAGCACGAGGGTCCCGGCCACATCCAGAGGAGCTCCGTTTCCGGCTCGTAGCTCGAGATGAGGGATCCTTTCCCTACTTGGTCGGGAAAGAATTTCCGGCACTCCCATCGCATCTCAAGAGGAGGCGCTCTCCAAAGGAAAGGGGAGAGGAACTGCAGGGTCGTGCCACCATTCCAAGACTCCCCAGATGTCTCAGTCCATTCCATAGGAACCTGTTTTCCCTGCACTGCCTCGGCTTTCACGCCGAGGATCGATTCACACCACCGAGACACGTGGGACAGCCCTGTGGAGAGCCTCGTGGGAAAGACTCGAGGGAAAGTCACAGATCCCTTGGTCCACGCAAGCAGAAGCGTGACACTGCTGCTACAGCATGGGAGGAAAGGGCACGCTCATGCCCCCACTCGAGACGAGGCCTGAATCCCCTGGGGAGACTCCAGAGGTAGCCCAAGATCCATGTCAGCACTGGAAAGGAATCCTCAGGTTCCGGTACCGACTGCACACAAGGTCTTAGGCCCCGACATCGACAGAGAGGAATCCCGAGAAGCCCCGAGCAACTCGCATGGGGACTGGCCTTTCCTCAGGCCACCAAAGCGGGTCCTTGAGGTCCAGGTCGTAAGTCGAGAGCACCTGCCGCAACTCGAGAATATCCAGGAGGTTCTCCCCTCCAGGTGAGCTGAGGCCCATTTCCGCTAAGGCGTCACGAGGCTAATCACACCTAAACTTTCGAACTTCCAAAGAGTCCTTCACACCCTTGCTTCAACTCAAGAAGTTCCCCGACATACCCGTCTCCACTTGAGAGGAAGCACAAGAATCCCCCCATATCCAGTGGAGCCCCTTTTCTGCCTCATAGCTCGAGAGGAGGGATCCTTTCAGTGCATGGTCGGGAAAGAATTCCCGGCGTTCCCGTCGCATCTCAAGAGGAGGCGCTCTCCACAGGAAAGGCGAGAGGAACTCCAGGGTCATGCCACCATTCCCAGAGTCCCCCATATGTCTCAGTCCATTCCAGGGAAACCTGTTTTCCTGGCACTGCCTCCACTTTCAAGCCGAGGATCGACTCACACCACGGTTGCACGAGGGAAAGCCCTGTGGGAAAGCCTCGTGGAAAGCCTCGTGGGAAACGCTCGAGGGAAAGCCACTGATCCCTTGATCCACACGAAGGGAAGCGTGACACTGCTGCTACAGCTCTGGAGGAAAGCACACGTGCAAGCCCCCCCTCGAGACGAGGACTGACTCCCCTGGGGAGACTCCAGAAGTACCCCAAGATCCATGTCAGCACTGGAGAGGAATCCTCAGGTTCCGGCACCGACACGACACAAGGTCTTAGGGCCCGGCATCGATGGGAGAGGAATTCCGAAAGGCCTCTGAGCAACTCGCATGGGTACTGGCCTTTCCTGAGGCCACCAGAGCGGGTCCCTGAGGTCCCCGTCCTAAGTCGAGAGCACCTGCCGCAACTCGAGAAAATCCAGGAGGTTCTCCCCTCCAGGCGAGATGAGGCCCTTTTCCGCTGAGATGTCTCGAGTCTAATCACACCTAAACTCGGAACTTCGAAAGGGTCCTTCACACCTTTGCTTCAACTCAAGAAGTTCCCCGACATACCCGTCTCCACTCGAGAGGAAGCACGAGAGTCCAGCCACATTCAGATGAGCCGTGTTTCCGCCTCCTAGCTCGAGAGGAGGGATCCTTTCCCTGCGTGTCCGGAAAGAATTCCCGGCGTTCCCGTCGCATCTCAAGAGGAGGGGCTCTAAACAGTAAAGGTGAGAGGAACTCCAGGTCGTGCCACCATTCCCTGAATGCCCCGGATGTCTCAGTCCATTCCAGGGAAACCTGTTTACCCTGCACTGCCTCCACTTTCAATCCGAGGATAGAGTCACACCACGGTGGCACGTGGGAGAGCCCTGTGGGAAAGCCTCGAGGGAAAGCCTCGTGGGAAATCCTCGAGGTAAAGCCACAGATCCCTTGATCCACGTGAAGGGAAGGGTGACACTGCTGATAGAGCTTGGAAGGTAAGCGCACGGCATGCCCCCACACGAGACGAGGACTGACTCCCAGGGGAGACTCCAGAAGTACCCCAAGATCCATGTCAGCACTGGAGAGAAATCCTCAGGTTCCAGCACCGACTCCACACAAGGTCTTAGGCCCCGGCATCAACAGTAGAGGAATCCCGAGAGACCCCGAGCAACTCGCATGGGGACTGGCCTTTCCTGAGGCCACCAGAGCGGGTCCCTGAGGTCCCCGTCGTAAGTCGAGAGCACCTGCCGCAACTCGAGAGAATCCAGGAGGTTCTCCCCTCCAGGCGAGATGAGGCCCATTTCCGCTGAGGGGTCTCGAGGCTAATCACACCTAACCTCTGGAACATCCAAAGAGTCCTTCACATCCTTGCTGCAACTCAAGAAGTTCCCCGACATAACCGTCTCGACTCGAGAGGAAGCACGAGAGTCCCACCCACATCCAGAGGAGTCCCGTTTCCTCCTCATAGCTCGAGAAGAGGGATCCTTTCCCTGTGTGGTCGGGAAAGAATTCCTTGCGTGCCCGTCGAATCTCAAGAGGAGGCGCTCTCCACAGGAAAGGCGAGAGGAACTCCAGGTTCATACCACCATTCCCAGAGTCCCCCAGATATCTCAGTCCATTCCAGCGAAACCTGTTTTCCCTGAACTGCTTCGAATTTCAAGCCGAGGATCGACTCACACCACAGTGGCACGTGGGACAGCCCTGTGGGAAAGCCTCGTTGGAAAACCTAGAGAGAAAGCCTCGAGGGAAAGCCACCGATCCCTTGATCCACGCGAAGGGAACCGTGACACTGCTGCTACAGCTCAGGAGGAAAGCGCACAGGCATGCCCCAATCGAGACGAGGTCTGACTGCCCTGGTGAGACTCCAGAAGTACCCCAAGATCCATGTCAGCACTGGAGAGGAATCCTCAGGTTCCAGCACCGACTCGACACAAGGTCTTAGGCCCTGGCATCGACGGGAGAGGAATCCCGAGAGGCCCCGAGAAACTTGCATGGGGACTGGCCTTTCCTGAGGCCACCAGAGCGGGTCCCTGAGGTCCCCGTCGTAAGTCCAGAGCACCTGCCACAACTCGATAAAATCCAGGAGGTTCTCCCCTCCAGGCGAGATGAGGCCCATTTCCGCTGAGGCGTCTCGAGGCTAGTCACACCTAAACTCTGGAACTTCAAAGGGTCCTTCACACCCTTGCTGCAACTCAAGAAGTTCCCCGACATACCCGTCTCCACTCGAGAGGAAGCACGAGAGTTCTGCCCACATCCAGAGGAGCCCCGTTTCCGCCTACTAGCTCGAGAGGAGGGATCCTTTCCCTGCGTGGTCGGAAAGTATTCCCGGCGTTCCCGTCGCATCTCAAGAGGAGGCGCTCTCCACAGGAAAGGCGAGAGGAACTCCAGGGTCGTGCCACCATTCCCAGAGTCCCCCAGATGTCTCAGTCCATTCCAGGGAAACCTGTTTTCCCTGCACTGCCTCGACTTTCTAGCCGAGGATCGACTCACACGACGGTGGCACGTGGGACAGCCCTGTGGGAAAGCCTCGTGGAAAGCCTCGAGGGAAAGCCACAGTTCCCTTGATCCACGCGAAGGGAACCGTGACAATGCTGCTGCAGCTCGGGAGGAAAGCGCACGTGCATGCCCCCACTCGAGACGAGGACTGACTCCCCTGGGGAGACTCCAGAAGTACCCCAAGATCCATGTCAGCACTGGAGAGGAATCCTCAGGTTCCGGCACCGACTCCACACAAGGTTTAGGCCCCGGCATCGTCGGGAGAGGAATCCCGAGGGGCCACCGAGCAACTCGCATGGGGACTGGCCTTTCCTGAGGCCACCAGAGCGGGTCCCTGAGGTCCCCTTCGTAAGTCGAGAGCACCTGCCGCAACTCGAGAAAATCCAGGAGGCTTTCCCCTCCAGGGGAGATGAGGCCCATTTCCGCTGAGGCGTCTCGAGGCTAATCACACCTAACCTCTGGAACTTACAAAGGGTCCTTCACACCCTTTCTGCAACTCAAGAAGTTCCCCGACATACCCGTCTCCACTCGAGATGAAGCACGAGATTCCCTCCCACATCCAGAGGAGCCCCGTTTCCGCCTCCTAGCTCGAGAGAGGGATCATTTCCCTGCGTGGTCGGGAAAGAAATCCCGGCATTCACATCGCATCTCAAGAGGAGGCGATCTACACAGTAAAGGCGAGAGGAACTCCAGGGTCGTGCCACCATTCCCAGCGTTCCCCAGATGTCTCAGTCCATTCCAGGGAAACCTGTTTTCCCTGCACTGCTGCCTCGACTTTCACGCCGAGGATCGACTCACACCACGGTGGAACGTGGGACAGACCTGTGGGAAACCCTCGTGGTAAAGCGTCGAGGGAAAGCCACAGATCCCTTGATCCATGCGACGGGAAGTGTGACACTGCTGCTACAGTTCGTGAGGAAAGCTCACGTGCATGCCCCCACACGAGATGAGCACTGACTCCCCAGGGGAGACTCCAGAAGTACGCCAAGATCCATGGTAGCACTGGAGAGGAATCCTCAGCTTCCAGCCCCGACTCCACACAAGGTCTTAGGCCCCGACATCGACGGAGAGTAGTCCCGAAAGGCCCTCTTGCAACTCCCATGGGCACTGGCCTTTCCTGAGGCCACCAGAGCGGGTCCCTGAGGTCCCCGTCGTAACTCGAGAGTCCCTGCCCAACTCTAGAAAATCCAGGAGGTTCTCCCCTCCAGGCAAGATGAGGCCCATTTCCTCTGAGGTGTCTGGAGGCTCATCACACCTAAACTCTGGAAATTCAAAAGGGTCCTTGCTTCAACTCAAGAAGTTCCCCGACATACCCGTCTCCACACGAGAGGAAGCACGAGGGTCCCGCCCACATTCAGAGGAACCCCGTTTCCGCCTGGCAGCTCGAGATGAAGGATCCTATCCTGCTTAGTCAGGAAAGATTTTTCGGCATTCTTGTGGCATCTCAAGAGCAAGGGCTCTCAATAGGAAAGGCGAGAGGAACTCCAGGGTCGTGCCACCATTCCAAGAGTCCCCCAGATGTCTCAGTCCATTTCAGAGGAACCTGTTTTCACTGCACTGCCTCGACTTTCACGCCGAGGATCCACTCACACCATGGTGGCACGTGGGACAGCCCTGTGGAAAGCCTCGTGGAAAGCCTCGAGGGAAAGCCACAGATCCCTTGATCCCCGCGACGGGAAGCGTGACACATCTGCTTCACTGTCCCTGAGGTCACGGTCGTAAGTCGAGAGCACCTGCCTCAACTCGAGAAAATCCAGGAGGTTCTCTGCTCCAATCGAGATGAGGCCCATTTTCTCTGCGGCGTCTCGAGAGTAATCACACCTAAACTCTCTGGAACTTCCAAAGGGTCCTACACACCCTACACACGCCTGCTACAACCGCAGCAGATCGTACACCGAGATCATACCTGGTTCTTCCTGTAATTCGTGAGCTTTCACATCGACAGAGGAGACGAAACCGTAGGGTTCGTGTCTCAGCAAAACACTCCAGGTACGCAGCTCCGCTCTTTCCACGGTCCTACAAACTGAGACGAGATGGAGCGGGATTCTTTTAGTTCCTCTCTACTTTTCTGCATAGGGAGTAAGGATAGTCTCCCCATGGATGTTTACATCCTCGAATTGCCCTATGTCGCATAGAAGATTGCACGGCTGTGACACAGGAAACTGGCTGACGAGCTGGGAAATCCTTCATTTGGTGTCACCTTAGTCGACTCGCCTGATTTCTTCCGCAAGCCCAGAGTCGGTTTCCCTAGACATAGGATTGTACAGTCTCGCTCACATTATTTGTCTACGTTACATATGTGCGCTGTTATTTCCGCTTGCATGTGAGAGCATTTCCGGAACTTGTTCGCACAGAAGCGGGAGGATCCGACCTGGTCACACAGGCCACGGGTGGTCACCGAGTCTAGGGTGAGAGGCCCTGGTCGCAAAGCCTCGTTGGAAAGGACCTAGAAGGAAAAGCGAAGCAGATCTGCACGATCTGCACACACTAGAGGCGAATAGGGGAAGTCACTGTCTATCTAGCTTCTTGTGATACTACTCTAACTGCACGGGAGAAGCGCACACTCACTGTGCATGGCACCACCCAAAATCGGAACTAGACTGACTCCGCCTGGGGAGACCTCCAGAAGCTAACCGGGAATGAAGAACTCTCAATAGATTCATGTTCATGGAACAACAGTACGATAGAGATATCAACGGTTACTAGGAATTTCGCCGCGCTCTGAGCTGAATCACAACATCAGGTCAGTAAATGAAGCGACGAAACAAGTGCGAGAGTCAAGTGAATAGGAATATTTATAGCTATAGATGAACAGCGCCTCAACGCAGAGCATAAAACTACGGAAGCGATCGTGGAATATGGCTTTCCGAGTCAACCAGATGCGGGTTCCATGGGTCCCATCGTGAAGTCAGAAAAAAAGACACCGCGAATGGCCGCAACCATACCATCGAAAGAGAAAAAATCAAAGGACCGGTTTAAGCTTCGTATCACCCCTAGTGAGGAGAGGGAAAGGAGCGGAAGGGGAAATCAGGGAATGAGGCGAACGTGTCATATTTAATGCCCACGCTATGTAGGAGGCGATGTTGAAGGGGCTTATTCTCATGACTGTACAAAATAAATATAGCTATAATGGACATATTTTTATAGCACAGGTAAAATAGCGGCAATATTTTATTATAAGTGGACTATATACTTCTTAAAATTTGTGAATCATATAATTGTATAAAATGAAACTTACATAAGAATTATAAATAATCTAATACTTTGGAAAGAAAAAAATTTAAAAAATCAATATGTCTATATGTCAGTAAGTGATAAACATTCCTACCTAATACATTCTTTCTTAGGCTCCATAATATGAGTGGTGTCGCAGGATGTCGATAGTAGCAGGATATTTGGCAAATTAATATTCATGTCATGTTGAGTGTTGTTTTTTACGACTAAAAAGGATAATGAGTAAGATGTGAAATTGAAGCCACAGTGAAAAATGAATGAAGTCATTATTTTATCAGAGTGCAGCTTTTTAAATTTTATATTGGCGCATAGTTGATTGGCTAATGTCTGTTGAGTTTTCCATGTGTAAAACAAAGTGTTCAGTGATGACATATACATGATCTATTCTTTTTCAATTCCTTTCCTATTTAGATTATTAATTGAGAGAATGAAGCCGCTCTAGGGAAATTTTTCTTTTCAAAGGAGGGTCACTATTTTACACCAGGGTTTCATTCGCTGAAAACACTCAGAAGGTTCCCTGGGGCATACCCGTCTCCTACTCAGAGGCAAGCAGGCGATGGGTTCTCTCTGGGCAGACATCTCAGATAGGGAATGCTCCGTTTTCTTACAGAAATGGTAGTCGGTTCTTGGCAATTGTGATAGAGAGATAAATGATACCTAATTTGCACTCTCAGCTTAAGGGAATGGAGGTGGGAACTATCATTTAGAGAGCCTTAATTTTGGATTTCCCTAGAGTTAAGCGCTGTGTAGGATTCCCAGGCATTGCAGACACATTTGTCATCGCAGTCAGAAGTTTAAGTAGAGGAACGGTCATACTCATGGGAGAAAGGATAAAGGGGCAGAAGGTGTAGAACTATCAGGGCCCATGAGGGACACACACTCCAAAGTCGCCCACCAAGTTACAATGGTCAAACGGAATTCCGCAGGATAACGTACTGTTAGTTTCCCAATGCCCACTCATGTAGGGAGACCCAGACTAACTTCGGCGCACATCCCACGCAGAGATCAGGATCGGGGAGGACTCTCACACGATCCGGGTGAATCGGTTGTGGGACAGCCATGATGGATAACCCTCGTCGGGAGAGTAATTACTTCTTATCGCGCAAGAGCCCAAGAGAGAATCGCCAATAGGTCCACGGCAAGAGTAAAATTCTAGCTCGGTCTGAACACACTCGCTGCACAGCCGATCGGAGGAGTGATCACAGCTGTGCGCTGACAGTCAACAATTGGCCTGCAAACACACATCGAGACGAGGCAATGACTCCACTAGTAGCTGAGTAAGAACGTCGCCAGGAGAGTTTACCCAGAGGGCAGACAGCTACCAATGATAGCCAGCCGATAGAGACGAGGAGGGGACCAAGAACCTCCTCAGGCTCCCGCCGACAGGTATTCGGAGAAGACTATCACCACAGCAAGAGAGTGCTCCAGACTCCATCTAATTTTAGAGGCTCGCGACGCCATCGACGGGAAGTGCTTTATGAGAATCACGAAAAAGAGGACCTAGACAGCAACAGCTCACATGCAAGAACTAAGGCATAATCGTGCGCGAAGCCGCCGAGAGAAGCGGTCCCTGTAAAAGTCTGGACCAATAGCGATATTTCATTGGAAGGGAGAGCATCTGTGGCCCCTTTTGCAAAATTACCCTCTGATGATCCTGAGTGACCTCTGACTTTCCAGGTGAGATCGTAGACACATTTGTATAACCCTGGCTAAGAGAACAGGCTTACGAGCATCAGTAAACCAACATCCTAAATCGTGGAACTTTCCAGCGTCTCCTGTTGCTCACAACGGCCAAAGAGTTTTATGGCGTTGCCAAGGATTGCAAAGAGAATTTTCCCTCCGGACATTACTCGCGATCCTCTCTTTCAGTTCCGTTCTCTGCCATATCATGGTTGGCTGTCACTGCACTTCTCTTTTTTAGTATTATTGGAAATTTTTTCTAATGTTGTCATACTCACCTCTCATTCGTGTGATGCCATTCGCACAGACGCATGGTCTCATGGGAAGGGTGAAGTCAATGCAATATTAGAGTTTTAAATTAATCACGGCATGGAGGCAAAAATATTAACATGGAGCAGGCCTGGATGGATACTCGCTGTTTCCTTGTAATTGCACTATCGCGAGTTCCTGAGATTCGTAAATCTGCACCATGTCCCTAGCTCCTCTACTGTTGCTTCCTGACCTCATCCAGATGTTGCTAAAGTAGCGAGGTGAAGTTGGGATTGCGAGTATTTCCCACGGCCTTCTACATAGAAATGTGGTGCTCATAAACAACATATAAAGGCCTGTTCACACACCATACGTTCAGGAGACAAAGGAATTGCTATTTCCCGAGGTCGTATGAGCCAAGTCTAAACATGATTCTATTCTTAGAGCTAAAAATTCATGAATATGACTGTTT
>NW_017190411.1:0-11304 GCF_001704415.2 Capra hircus | reverse complement strand
TGCCTTTGCACTTAGGTCCCAAGCGTCCTTGAGGAGGGCTTAGGGGCTGGGGGTGCTCACACTGCCAAGGGCTCCAGCAGTGAAAGCTCTGTCAGGGAAGCGAAGGGCAACAGCAGGGCTCCTTCAGCGGTTCCTTGGCCGCCCAGACAAAGCTCCGCACGGAGAGCACCAGGTTCCAAGGGCCCCTGGCTGGGTTTTGCATCCCCACACTCCAGAGGCTGACTCCGTGGGTGCCTAGAAAGTGTGTGAGAGACGTAGGTTCCCTAGCACTCTCCTCCCCAGCAGAGACATGTGCAGGTGGTTGGGGCCTTATCCTGCGTGTCTGGGTTCCGCCCACAGCCTCAACTCAGGGGAAGCAGCCCCTGAGGCAAGACCTGCTGGAGGAGCCCTGCGCGCCCGCCTGATAGGCGAGAGCACAGCCAGCAGTGTAGCGAGCCTCCTCGGGAGAGGAGGCAGCCGAGCCCAGTCAAGAGGAAAGCCCTGCTTGCACGGAGCTAAGTGGGCCTCCAGTACGGCAGAGCTCTAGCTCTGCTCAGAGCCCCGATCTGGCAGAGTTTCTGGCGCGAGGCTGCTCGGCCGGGGGCTCGCCTTGCCCAGACTTGCCTTGCTTTTAGGCTCCCTCCCAGGAAGGAGCTGTCTGAGCGAGCCTGGGAGACGCCACTGGTGCCTTCCTTGCCTCAGCTCCAATCCTGCCTTGCCTTTGCACATAGGTGCCAGGCGTCGTTGGGGAGGGCTTAGGGGGTGGTGGGTTGCACACTGCCAAGGGCTTCAGCAGTGAGAGCTCTGTCAGAGGGAAGGGAAGGGCAACTGCAGGGCTCCTCCAGCGGTTTCTAGGCCGCCTAGAATCAGCGCCGCACCGAGAGCACCAGGCTCCCAGGGCCCCTGGCTGGGGTTTTCAGCCCCGCACACACGGAGGCTGATTCCTTGGGTGCCCAGAAAGTGTATGACAGACGTAGGTTCCCTAGCACTCTCCTCCCCAGCAGAGACATGTGCAGGTGTTTGGGGCCTGATCCTGCGTGTCTGGGTTCCTGCCCACAGCCCCAACTCAGGGGAAGCAGCCCCTGAGGCAAGACCTGCTGGAGGAGCCCTGCGCCCCCGCCTGATAGGCGAGTGCACAGCCAGCAGGGAAGCGAGCCTCCTCGGGGGAAGAGGAGGCAGCCCAGCCCCGTCAAGTTGAAAGCCCTGCTTGCACGGAGCTAAGTGCGCCTCCAGTACGGCAGAGCTCTAGCTCTGCTCAGAGCCCCGATCTGGCAGAGTTCCTGGCGCGAGGCTGCTCTGCCGGGGCTAGCCTTGCCCAGACTTGCCTTGCTTTTAGGCTGCCTCTCCAGGAAGGAGCAGGCAGCAGGAGCCTGGGAGTCGCCACTGGCGCCTTTCTTGCCTCAGCTCCAATCCTGCCTTGCCTTTGCACTTAGGTCCCAGTCCTCCTTAAGGAGAGCTTAGGGGCTGGTGGGTTGCACACTGCCAAGGGCTCCAGCAGTGAGAATTCTGTCAGAGGGAAGGGAAGGGCAACTGCAGGGCTCCTCCAGCGGTTGCTTGGCCGCCCAGATTCAGCGCCACACGGAGAGCACCAGGCTCCCAGGTCCCCTGGCTGGGGTTTTCAGCCCCGCACACACGGAGGCTGATTCCTTGGGTGCCCAGAAAGTGTATGACAGACGTAGGTTCCCTAGCACTCTCCTCCCCAGCAGAGACATGTGCAGGTGTTTGGGGCCTGATCCTGCGTGTCTGGGTTCCTGCCCACAGCCCCAACTCAGGGGAAGCAGCCCCTGAGGCAAGACCTGCTGGAGGAGCCCTGCGCCCCCGCCTGATAGGCGAGTGCACAGCCAGCAGGGAAGCGAGCCTCCTCGGGGGAAGAGGAGGCAGCAAGTCCCCGTCAAGCTGAAATCCCTGCTTACACGAAGCTAAGTGCGACTCCAGTACGGCAGATCTCTAGCTCTGTTCAGAGGCCCGATCTGGCAGAGTTCCTGGCACCAAGATGCTCTGCCATAGGCGAGCCTTGCGCAGACTTGCCTTGCTTTAAGGCTCCCTCCCCAGGAAGGAGCAGGCTGTGTGAGGCTCGGAAACGCCACTGGCGCCTTCCTGGCTTCAGCTCTACCCCTGCCTTGCCTTTGCACTTAGGTCCCAAGCGTCCTTGAGGAGGGCTTAGGGGCTGGTGGGTTGCACACTGCCAAGGGCTCCAGCAGTGAAAGCTCTGTCAGAGGGAAGCGAAGGGCAACAGCAGGGCTCCTTCAGCGGTTCCTTGGCCGCCCAGACAAAGCTCCGCACGGAGAGCACCAGGTTCCAAGGGCCCTGGCTGGGTTTTGCATCCCCACACTCCCAGAGGCTGACTCCGTGGGTGCCTAGAAAGTGTGTGAGAGACGTAGGTTCCCTAGCACTCTCCTCCCCAGCAGAGACATGTGCAGGTGGTTGGGGCCTTATCCTGCGTGTCTGGGTTCCCGCCCACAGCCTCAACTCAGGGGAAGCAGCCCCTGAGGCAAGACCTGCTGGAGGAGCCCTGCGCGCCCGCCTGATAGGCGAGAGCACAGCCAGCAGTGTAGCGAGCCTCCTCGGGAGAGAGGAGGCAGCCGAGCCCAGTCAAGAGGAAAGCCCTGCTTGCACGGAGCTAAGTGGCCTCCAGTACGGCAGAGCTCTAGCTCTGCTCAGAGCCCCGATCTGGCAGAGTTTCTGGCGCGAGGCTGCTCGGCCGGGGGCTCGCCTTGCCCAGACTTGCCTTGCTTTTAGGCTCCCTCCCCAGGAAGGAGCTGTCTGAGCGAGCCTGGGAGACGCCACTGGTGCCTTCCTTGCCTCAGCTCCAATCCTGCCTTGCCTTTGCACATAGGTGCCAGGCGTCGTTGGGGAGGGCTTAGGGGGTGGTGGGTTGCACACTGCCAAGGGCTTCAGCAGTGAGAGCTCTGTCAGAGGGAAGGGAAGGGCAACTGCAGGGCTCCTCCAGCGGTTTCTAGGCCGCCTAGAATCAGCGCCGCACCGAGAGCACCAGGCTCCCAGGGCCCCTGGCTGGGGTTTTCAGCCCCGCACACACGGAGGCTGATTCCTTGGGTGCCCAGAAAGTGTATGACAGACGTAGGTTCCCTAGCACTCTCCTCCCCAGCAGAGACATGTGCAGGTGTTTGGGGCCTGATCCTGCGTGTCTGGGTTCCTGCCCACAGCCCCAACTCAGGGGAAGCAGCCCCTGAGGCAAGACCTGCTGGAGGAGCCCTGCGCCCCCGCCTGATAGGCGAGTGCACAGCCAGCAGGGAAGCGAGCCTCCTCGGGGAAGAGGAGGCAGCCCAGCCCCGTCAAGTTGAAAGCCCTGCTTGCACGGAGCTAAGTGCGCCTCCAGTACGGCAGAGCTCTAGCTCTGCTCAGAGCCCCGATCTGGCAGAGTTCCTGGCGCGAGGCTGCTCTGCCGGGGGCTAGCCTTGCCCAGACTTGCCTTGCTTTTAGGCTGCCTCTCCAGGAAGGAGCAGGCAGCAGGAGCCTGGGAGTCGCCACTGGCGCCTTTCTTGCCTCAGCTCCAATCCTGCCTTGCCTTTGCACTTAGGTCCCAGTCCTCCTTAAGGAGAGCTTAGGGGCTGGTGGGTTGCACACTGCCAAGGGCTCCAGCAGTGAGAATTCTGTCAGAGGGAAGGGAAGGGCAACTGCAGGGCTCCTCCAGCGGTTGCTTGGCCGCCCAGATTCAGCGCCACACGGAGAGCACCAGGCTCCCAGGGCCCTGGCTGGGGTTTTCAGCCCCGCACACACGGAGGCTGATTCCTTGGGTGCCCAGAAAGTGTATGACAGACGTAGGTTCCCTAGCACTCTCCTCCCCAGCAGAGACATGTGCAGGTGTTTGGGGCCTGATCCTGCGTGTCTGGGTTCCTGCCCACAGCCCCAACTCAGGGGAAGCAGCCCCTGAGGCAAGACCTGCTGGAGGAGCCCTGCCCCCGCCTGATAGGCGAGTGCACAGCCAGCAGGGAAGCGAGCCTCCTCGGGGGAAGAGGAGGCAGCAAGTCCCCGTCAAGCTGAAATCCCTGCTTACACGAAGCTAAGTGCGACTCCAGTACGGCAGATCTCTAGCTCTGTTCAGAGGCCCGATCTGGCAGAGTTCCTGGCACCAAGATGCTCTGCCATAGGCGAGCCTTGCGCAGACTTGCCTTGCTTTAAGGCTCCCTCCCCAGGAAGGAGCAGGCTGTGTGAGGCTCGGAAACGCCACTGGCGCCTTCCTGGCTTCAGCTCTACCCCTGCCTTGCCTTTGCACTTAGGTCCCAAGCGTCCTTGAGGAGGGCTTAGGGGCTGGTGGGTTGCACACTGCCAAGGGCTCCAGCAGTGAAAGCTCTGTCAGAGGGAAGCGAAGGGCAACAGCAGGGCTCCTTCAGCGGTTCCTTGGCCGCCCAGACAAAGCTCCGCACGGAGAGCACCAGGTTCCAAGGGCCCCTGGCTGGGTTTTGCATCCCCACACTCCCAGAGGCTGACTCCGTGGGTGCCTAGAAAGTGTGTGAGAGACGTAGGTTCCCTAGCACTCTCCTCCCCAGCAGAGACATGTGCAGGTGGTTGGGGCCTTATCCTGCGTGTCTGGGTTCCCGCCCACAGCCTCAACTCAGGGGAAGCAGCCCCTGAGGCAAGACCTGCTGGAGGAGCCCTGCGCGCCCGCCTGATAGGCGAGAGCACAGCCAGCAGTGTAGCGAGCCTCCTCGGGAGAAGAGGAGGCAGCCGAGCCCAGTCAAGAGGAAAGCCCTGCTTGCACGGAGCTAAGTGCGCCTCCAGTACGGCAGAGCTCTAGCTCTGCTCAGAGCCCCGATCTGGCAGAGTTTCTGGCGCGAGGCTGCTCGGCCGGGGCTCGCCTTGCCCAGACTTGCCTTGCTTTTAGGCTCCCTCCCCAGGAAGGAGCTGTCTGAGCGAGCCTGGGAGACGCCACTGGTGCCTTCCTTGCCTCAGCTCCAATCCTGCCTTGCCTTTGCACATAGGTGCCAGGCGTCGTTGGGAGGGCTTAGGGGGTGGTGGGTTGCACACTGCCAAGGGCTTCAGCAGTGAGAGCTCTGTCAGAGGGAAGGGAAGGGCAACTGCAGGGCTCCTCCAGCGGTTTCTAGGCCGCCTAGAATCAGCGCCGCACCGAGAGCACCAGGCTCCCAGGGCCCCTGGCTGGGGTTTTCAGCCCGCACACACGGAGGCTGATTCCTTGGGTGCCCAGAAAGTGTATGACAGACGTAGGTTCCCTAGCACTCTCCTCCCCAGCAGAGACATGTGCAGGTGTTGGGGCCTGATCCTGCGTGTCTGGGTTCCTGCCCACAGCCCCAACTCAGGGGAAGCAGCCCCTGAGGCAAGACCTGCTGGAGGAGATGATAGGCGAGTGCACAGCCAGCAGGGAAGCGAGCCTCCTCGGGGAAGAGGAGGCAGCCCAGCCCCGTCAAGTTGAAAGCCCTGCTTGCACGGAGCTAAGTGCGCCTCCAGTACGGCAGAGCTCTAGCTCTGCTCAGAGCCCCGATCTGGCAGAGTTCCTGGCGCGAGGCTGCTCTGCCGGGGCTAGCCTTGCCCAGACTTGCCTTGCTTTTAGGCTGCCTCTCCAGGAAGGAGCAGGCAGCAGGAGCCTGGGAGTCGCCACTGGCGCCTTTCTTGCCTCAGCTCCAATCCTGCCTTGCCTTTGCACTTAGGTCCCAGTCCTCCTTAAGGAGAGCTTAGGGGCTGGTGGGTTGCACACTGCCAAGGGCTCCAGCAGTGAGAATTCTGTCAGAGGGAAGGGAAGGGCAACTGCAGGGCTCCTCCAGCGGTTGCTTGGCCGCCCAGATTCAGCGCCACACGGAGAGCACCAGGCTCCCAGGGCCCCTGGCTGGGTTTTCAGCCCCGCACACACGGAGGCTGATTCCTTGGGTGCCCAGAAAGTGTATGACAGACGTAGGTTCCCTAGCACTCTCCTCCCAGCAGAGACATGTGCAGGTGTTGGGGCCTGATCCTGCGTGTCTGGGTTCCTGCCCACAGCCCCAACTCAGGGGAAGCAGCCCCTGAGGCAAGACCTGCTGGAGGAGCCCTGCGCCCCGCCGCCGGATAGGCGAGTGCACAGCCAGCAGGGAAGCGAGCCTCCTCGGGGGAAGAGGAGGCAGCAAGTCCCCGTCAAGCTGAAATCCCTGCTTACACGAAGCTAAGTGCGACTCCAGTACGGCAGATCTCTAGCTCTGTTCAGAGCCCGATCTGGCAGAGTTCCTGGCACCAAGATGCTCTGCCATAGGCGAGCCTTGCGCAGACTTGCCTTGCTTTAAGGCTCCCTCCCCAGGAAGGAGCCTGTGTGAGGCTCGGAAACGCCACTGGCGCCTTCCTGGCTTCAGCTCTACCCCTGCCTTGCCTTTGCACTTAGGTCCCAGCGTCCTTGAGGAGGGCTTAGGGGCTGGTGGGGTTGCACACTGCCAAGGGCTCCAGCAGTGAAAGCTCTGTCAGAGGGAAGCGAAGGGCAACAGCAGGGCTCCTTCAGCGGTTCCTTGGCCGCCCAGACAAAGCTCCGCACGGAGAGCACCAGGTTCCAAGGGCCCCTGGCTGGGTTTTGCATCCCACACTCCAGAGGCTGACTCCGTGGGTGCCTAGAAAGTGTGTGAGAGACGTAGGTTCCCTAGCACTCTCCTCCCAGCAGAGACATGTGCAGGTGGTTGGGGCCTGATCCTGCGTGTCTGGGTTCCCGCCCACAGCCCAACTCAGGGGAAGCAGCCCCTGAGGCAAGACCTGCTGGAGGAGCCCTGCGCGCCCGCCTGATAGGCGAGAGCACAGCCAGCAGTGTAGCGAGCCTCCTCGGGAAAGAGGAGGCAGCCGAGCCAGTCAAGAGGAAAGCCCTGCTTGCACGGAGCTAAGTGCGCCTCCAGTACGGCAGAGCTCTAGCTCTGCTCAGAGCCCCGATCTGGCAGAGTTTCTGGCGCGAGGCTGCTCGGCCGGGGCTCGCCTTGCCCAGACTTGCCTTGCTTTTAGGCTCCTCCCAGGAAGGAGCTGTCTGAGCGAGCCTGGGAGACGCCACTGGTGCCTTCCTTGCCTCAGCTCCAATCCTGCCTTGCCTTTGCACATAGGTGCCAGGCGTCGTTGGGGAGGGCTTAGGGGTGGTGGGTTGCACACTGCCAAGGGCTTCAGCAGTGAGAGCTCTGTCAGAGGGAAGGGAAGGGCAACTGCAGGGCTCCTCCAGCGGTTTCTAGGCCGCCTAGAATCAGCGCCGCACCGAGAGCACCAGGCTCCCAGGGCCCCTGGCTGGGGTTTTCAGCCCGCACACACGGAGGCTGATTCCTTGGGTGCCCAGAAAGTGTATGACAGACGTAGGTTCCCTAGCACTCTCCTCCCCAGCAGAGACATGTGCAGGTGTTTGGGGCCTGATCCTGCGTGTCTGGGTTCCTGCCCACAGCCCCAACTCAGGGGAAGCAGCCCCTGAGGCAAGACCTGCTGGAGGAGCCCTGCGCCCCCGCCTGATAGGCGAGTGCACAGCCAGCAGGGAAGCGAGCCTCCTCGGGGGAAGAGGAGGCAGCCCAGCCCCGTCAAGTTGAAAGCCCTGCTTGCACGGAGCTAAGTGCGCCTCCAGTACGGCAGAGCTCTAGCTCTGCTCAGAGCCCCGATCTGGCAGAGTTCCTGGCGCGAGGCTGCTCTGCCGGGGGCTAGCCTTGCCCAGACTTGCCTTGCTTTTAGGCTGCCTCTCCAGGAAGGAGCAGGCAGCAGGAGCCTGGGAGTCGCCACTGGCGCCTTTCTTGCCTCAGCTCCAATCCTGCCTTGCCTTTGCACTTAGGTCCAGTCCTCCTTAAGGAGAGCTTAGGGGCTGGGGGTTGCACACTGCCAAGGGCTCCAGCAGTGAGAATTCTGTCAGAGGGAAGGGAAGGGCAACTGCAGGGCTCCTCCAGCGGTTGCTTGGCCGCCCAGATTCAGCGCCACACACGGAGAGCACCAGGCTCCCAGGGCCCTGGCTGGGGTTTTCAGCCCGCACACACGGAGGCTGATTCCTTGGGTGCCCAGAAAGTGTATGACAGACGTAGGTTCCCTAGCACTCTCCTCCCCAGCAGAGACATGTGCAGGTGTTTGGGGCCTGATCCTGCGTGTCTGGGTTCCTGCCCACAGCCCCAACTCAGGGGAAGCAGCCCCTGAGGCAAGACCTGCTGGAGGAGCCCTGCGCCCCCGCCTGATAGGCGAGTGCACAGCCAGCAGGGAAGCGAGCCTCCTCGGGGGAAGAGGAGGCAGCAAGTCCCCGTCAAGCTGAAATCCCCTGCTTGCACGAAGCTAAGTGCGACTCCAGTACGGCAGATCTCTAGCTCTGTTCAGAGCCCGATCTGGCAGAGTTCCTGGCACCAAGATGCTCTGCCATAGGCGAGCCTTGCGCAGACTTGCCTTGCTTTAAGGCTCCCTCCCCAGGAAGGAGCAGGCTGTGTGAGGCTCGGAAACGCCACTGGCGCCTTCCTGGCTTCAGCTCTACCCCCTTGCCTTTGCACTTAGGTCCCAAGCGTCCTTGAGGAGGGCTTAGGGGCTGGTGGGTTGCACACTGCCAAGGGCTCCAGCAGTGAAAGCTCTGTCAGAGGGAAGCGAAGGGCAACAGCAGGGCTCCTTCAGCGGTTCTTGGCCGCCCAGACAGCTCCGCACGGAGAGCACCAGGTTCCAAGGGCCCCTGGCTGGGTTTTGCATCCCCACACTCCCAGAGGCTGACTCCGTGGGTGCCTAGAAAGTGTGTGAGAGACGTAGGTTCCCTAGCACTCTCCTCCCCAGCAGAGACATGTGCAGGTGGTTGGGGCCTTATCCTGCGTGTCTGGGTTCCCGCCCACAGCCAACTCAGGGGAAGCAGCCCCTGAGGCAAGACCTGCTGGAGGAGCCCTGCGCCCCCGCCTGATAGGCGAGTGCACAGCCAGCAGGGAGCGAGCCTCCTCGGGGAAGAGGAGGCAGCAAGCCCCGTCAAGAGAAAGCCCTGCTTGCACGGAGCTAAGTGCGCTCCAGTACGGCAGAGCTCTAGCTCTGTTCAGAGGCCCGATCTGGCAGAGTTCTGGGTGCTCTGGGCGGGAGCCTTGCCCAGACTTGCCTTGCTTTTAGGCTCCCTCCCCAGGAAGGAGCAGGCTGAGCGAGCTGGAACGCCACTGGCGCCTTCTTGCCTCAGCTCCCCCTGCCTTGCCTTTGCACTTAGCCCAGCGTCCTTGGGAGGGCTTAGGGGCTGGTGGTTGCACACTGCCAAGGGCTCCAGCAGTGAAAGCTCTGTCAGAGGGAAGGGAAGGGCAACTGCAGGGCTCCTCCAGCGGTTTCTTGGCCGCCCAGAAAAGCGCCGCACGGAGAGCACCAGGCTCCAAGGGCCCCTGGCTGGGTTTTCAGCCCCACACACGAGGCTGATTCCTTGGGTGCCCAGAAAGTGTATGACAGACGTAGGTTCCCTAGCACTCTCCTCCCCAGCAGAGACATGTGCAGGTGGTTGGGGCCTGATCCTGCGTGTCTGGGTTCCTGCCCACAGCCCAAACTCAGGGGAAGCAGCCCCTGAGGCAAGACCTGCTGGAGGAGCCCTGCGCCCGCCTGATAGGCGAGTGCACAGCCAGCAGGGAAGCGAGCCTCCTCGGGGAAGAGGAGGCAGCCGAGCCCGTCAAGTTGAAAGCCCTGCTTGCACGGAGCTAAGTGCGCCTCCAGTACGGCAGAGCTCTAGCTCTGCTCAGAGCCCCGATCTGGCAGAGTTCTGGCGCGAGGCTGCTCGCCGGGGGCTCGCCTT
The DNA here is from genome assembly GCF_001704415.2 of Capra hircus. NCBI lineage: Eukaryota > Metazoa > Chordata > Mammalia > Artiodactyla > Bovidae > Capra > Capra hircus. Next base: position 1,667 of record NW_017190411.1, on the reverse strand, counting down.
GCCCAGACTTGCCTTGCTTTTAGGCTCCCTCCCCAGGAAGGAGCAGGCTGAGCGAGCCTGGGAGACGCCACTGGCCTTCCTTGCCTCAGCTCCAATCCTGCCTTGCCTTTGCACTTAGGTCCCAGGCGTCCTTGGGGAGGGCTTAGGGGGTGGTGGGTTGCACACTGCCAAGGGCTCAGCAGTGAGAGCTCTGTCAGAGGGAAGGGAAGGGCAACTGCAGGGCTCCTCCAGCGGTTGCTTGGCCGCCCAGATCAGCGCCGCACGGAGAGCACCAGGCTCCCAGGGCCCCTGGCTGGGGTTTTCAGCCCCGCACACACGGAGGCTGATTCCTTGGGTGCCCAGAAAGTGTATGACAGACGTAGGTTCCCTAGCACTCTCCTCCCCAGCAGAGACATGTGCAGGTGTTTTGGGGCCTGATCCTGCGTGTCTGGGTTCCTGCCCACAGCCCCAACTCAGGGGAAGCAGCCCCTGAGGCAAGACCTGCTGGAGGAGCCCTGCGCCCCCGCCTGATAGGCGAGTGCACAGCCAGCAGGGAAGCGAGCCTCCTCGGGGAAGAGGAGGCAGCAGCCCCGTCAAGTTGAAAGCCCTGCTTGCACGGAGCTAAGTGCGCCTCCAGTACGGCAGAGCTCTAGCTCTGCTCAGAGCCCCGATCTGGCAGAGTTCCTGGCGCGAGGCTGCTCTGCCGGGGGCTAGCCTTGCCAGACTTGCCTTGCTTTTAGGCTCCTCTCCAGGAAGGAGCAGGCAGCAGGAGCCTGGGAGTCGCCACTGGCGCCTTCTTGGCCTCAGCTCCAATCCTGCCTTGCCTTTGCACTTAGGTCCAGCGTCCTTGAGGAGGGCTTAGGGGCTGGTGGGTTGCACACTGCCAAGGGCTCCAGCAGTGAGAATTCTGTCAGAGGGAAGGGAAGGGCAACTGCAGGGCTCCTCCAGCGGTTGCTTGGCCGCCCAGATTCAGCGCCACACGGAGAGCACCAGGCTCCCAGGTCCCCTGGCTGGGGTTTTCAGCCCCGCACACACGGAGGCTGATTCCTTGGGTGCCCAGAAAGTGTATGACAGACGTAGGTTCCCTAGCACTCTCCTCCCCAGCAGAGACATGTGCAGGTGTTTTGGGGCCTGATCCTGCGTGTCTGGGTTCCTGCCCACAGCCCCAACTCAGGGAAGCAGCCCCTGAGGCAAGACCTGCTGGAGGAGCCCTGCGCCCCCGCCTGATAGGCGAGTGCACAGCCAGCAGGGAAGCGAGCCTCCTCGGGGAAGAGGAGGCAGCAAGCCCGTCAAGAGAAAGCCCTGCTTGCACGGAGCTAAGTGCGCCTCCAGTACGGCAGAGCTCTAGCTCTGCTCAGAGCCCGATCTGGCAGAGTTCTGGCGCGAGGCTGCTCTGCCGGGCGAGCCTTGCCCAGACTTGCCTTGCTTTTAGGCTCCCTCCCAGGAAGGAGCAGGCTGTGTGAGGCCTGGAACGCCACTGGCGCCTTCCTGGCTTCAGCTCCACCCCTGCTTGCCTTTGCACTTAGGTCCCAGCGTCCTTGGGAGGGCTTAGGGGCTGGTGGTTGCACACTGCCAAGGGCTCCAGCAGTGAAAGCTCTGTCAGAGGGAAGGGAAGGGCAACTGCAGGGCTCCTCCAGCGGTTCCTTGGCCGCCCAGAAAAGCGCCGCACGGAGAGCACCAGGTTCCAA
>NW_017190410.1:0-11305 GCF_001704415.2 Capra hircus | reverse complement strand
GTTATTTTTATTTGTAAAAAAGGACTGTACTGCCTGCTGGTAAGAATTTCCCTTTATGGCTGCAGCTATGGCAACGCCCTGCATCATTGCTGGTCCTACATCTGCACATTGCCTGATATAATCTATTATTTCCCCAGTTTTTTTTATAGGACGTAAAATGGCCTGGCAGGTAGAATTAGCATTTTCAAATGCCAGTTGTTTATCAATATACTAGCTGCCTCAGTATTGGAAATTACTCTGTTGACTGCCTCTGCAAGTCTTGATATAAAGTCTTCATATGGCTCTTCTGGTTTTTGTTTAACATTTGAGAAGGACGAGGTAGATTCTTTCCCTTCAGGCAACAAACGCCAAGCCCCAAGGGCGCAGGCGGTTACTTGATCTAAAGTAGTTTTGTCTAATCCCATTTGATCTCTAAGTGTTCCGAAATCATTAGTCCCTGCCAACATACTTTTTATAATATATCTTGGGCCATATTTTTGGTTAGCATCAGCCTGTTTTTTGGGCAAGATCTTCATATTCAGTTCTCCAAAGTACATATTGACCTCCAGACAGACAAGCTTTAGCGACTGTCTTCCATGGCATGTGTCATCCATCTGCCCGCTAAAGCCTCCACCAATGATACAGTATACGGGGGCTTTAGGCCCATACAAAGCACAAGCCTGTTTGAGTTCTTTAATCATTTTCATTGGAATGGGTTCCCAGTGGGGGGCTGTTCTGCCGCGCTGCCACCAAAAATATTATGGGGAAACAAGCCTCAAGGTGGGGATCAAGTTCATCATCTGGGCTAGAGAAAAACCCTTCTTCGGGGAGCTTCTAGTGGAGGCCCTTCACCCTTATAGGGAGGGGGCGGCAAGGGGTGTCCTATGTCACTTTCTTCGTACTTTGGGAATTTTTTATCCGTTTTGTGTTTAGGTCTTACGGATGTTTTACCTGGGGATGTCTGCCTTAAGCTCTCAGGTGCATATATCCTGATGGGGGACATTTGTCTTGAGCCTCTGGAAGCAGAAGGCTTAATTAAGGAAATTTCTCTTGAATTTCTGGAAGCAGGTGGTCTGGTTGGGGAAGTTTTTATTAAGCTCTTTGGAGCAGATAATCTAATTGGAGAAGTTTCTCTTAAACTCCTTGGAGCATCTTTATTTTAATAAAGACCAATCCTCATCAGAATGATCTTGACTTACTTCCTTTTCCAGATCTTCCTCATCTGAAACCTGCTCTTTTTTGTCATCTCTATCTATTACCTTTTCTTGGGCAGTCATTGCAGCTATCATTTGATTCAACTGCCGATAGCTAGGTGTAGCCTCCTTTTCATCACTCTCCTCTTCGATAGATACCTTTTTATCTGCACTTTCCTCTTTAAGGTGTACCTTTTCAGATTCAGGGGCAGGGTCTAGAGCGTCCCTAATTATATTCCATAAGGAAAAGGCGTCAGTAGGCACCTTTTCTGAGCCATGTTCAGCATGGTAAGTTTTTAGTTGTTTTCCTACTCTCTCCCAGGTGTCTAAGTTAACAGTGCCTTCTTCTGGAAACCAGGGACACTGTTCTTGTACAAAGGAAAAAAATGAATGAATATTGGATTTTTTAACTTTAATTCCTCGTTTAGTTAGTAACTGCAAGATTACTCCTATAAAAAGCTGTCTTTCTTTTGATTCACTGTTACCCATGTCAGAAAATTAAGTCTTATAGAAAAGTCTACCTCAACAAAAGGTTTTACCTTTGGCAAGGGGGGTTTTGTTTTTAACCCTAGGATAGTAGGTTTCTTTTCAACCTCTAGAGCACCAGGTTTCTCTTAAACCCTTGAACACTTCCCACTTTCCTCACCCTGTCTATCCTACAGGGGGGTCCGCGGCACCCTGAGTGGGGTCCTAGCCGTCCCGAACACTCAACACTGGGGGAGTACCCGAAAGTACTCCGGGGGAAGTGATTAAGTCACTCCGGGGGGAGCAACAGAGAGTGCTCTGGGGGGAGCAACGGAGAGTGCTCCGGGGGAGCAGCAGAGAGTGCTCCGGGGGAGCTTTTGCTCCGAGGAACGTACCTTCGAATAGCCTGTTCCGGGCACCACGTGCTGGGGTCCAGCCCCTGTGGATCCAGGGAATTCGAAGGGTGGACGGCGTTGGCGTGGAAAGACTTGTTTGTTTATTAATGTAAGATTAGATTAAGAAACTATAGTGTAATAAGAAGATTAAGTGGAGGAAGAGGGCTGAATAGCTTGGTTTACGCGGAAGGCCAATAAAATTCCAGACAAGGAATTTGCACCATCTACCTTGGGCCACCGGCGCCCGCTTGAATATCTAAGTGTGCCTCGCCTTAAGCTCCCTTTCGTGCGGGTCTTAACAGCCGGGACAAGTAAGTAGACCTAGCGAGCCTCCGCGCCCCAGATGGAGATTCAGCCTGAAGTTAAAGTAAAGAGCAGAGAGAGGGAAGGGGAGAGAAGAAGAGAGAGAGAGAGACATGGGGGAAGCCAGAGTCCCAAGAAACCAGGCCGAGAGACTAGTTCGAGAAACCGGTCCGATCCTTTATTGTTCAGAAGGCCTTTTATACTTTTGATAAAACATGGAGATCAATGGGTAACACAGAATTATGTAGCGTTCACAGCCCAGACTCTTTCTATACATCATTTTGTATACAAAAGGTCTCAGGTGATTTACATTATCTTCTGGCCAAGAGGCTTGTAAACACTTTTTAGCTCTCTTCCTTAATGAATGTTAATTTTGTTTCCCCTGAAGTGTTTTTCTTTAATCTGCATTTCCTTAAAGCATTAAAGTTACATCTCTATAGAACAAAGGTGCAGTGGGATATAACAAAGAAGGTACTTAACTCGAAGATCTAATGTTGCTAATACCAGGTCTACTACTTGTTTTTCTATATGCCAACTATATCTAAAAATAAAGGATATGAAAATTTGGCAGCAAGCATTGACTCAACAAATGAAATTTTAATCAGTCCTATTCTAAAGATTTTGACTCTTCGGAAGCCCCTACATTCCTAGGATGTTTTAAGCTTCCTGTGCCTCCTGCGGTCAGGAGGCCTCAAACAAATACACTCGCAGAGCCCTGCAGGCAGGCTAGAAAGCCATCGAAGGGGTTTTTGGATTGAAACACTCTTTCAAATGCAGAAAAAAAGCCCTGAATTGACTTTTTCCAGAAAATGTCAGAAGACTGGAAAAGCAGAGCACAAAAGCCGGGAGATTTTTGTTGGGGTACATGCTTAGGAATTTCCAGAGGGGTCCCTGAAGTCTGAGCACGCCTTGCGTATGTCAGCTTCCTTCCTCATGACCTTGTCACGGGCGGGATTCCTCACACTGGCTTCCGGGACATGTCAGCACTGGAGAGGAATCCTCAGGTTCCGGCACCGACTCCACACAAGGTCTTAGGCCCCAGCATCGAAGGGAGCGGAATCCCGAGAGGCCCCCGAGCAACTCGCATGGGGACTGGCCTTTCCTGAGGTCACCAGAGCGGGTCCCTGAGGTCGCCGTCGTAAGTCGAGAGCACCTGCTGCAACTCGAGAAAATCCAGGAGGTTCTCCCCTCCAGGCGAGATGAGGCCCATTTCCACTTAGGCGTCTCGAGGCTAATCACACCTAACCTCTGGAACTTCCAAAGGGTCCTTCACACCCTTGCTGCAACTCAAGAAGTTCCCCGACATACCCGTCTCCACTCGAGAGGAAGCACGAGAGTCCCGCCCACATCCAGAGGAGCCCCGTTTCCGCCTCCTAGCTCGAGAGGAGGGATCCTTTCCCTGCGTGGTCAGGAAAGAATTCCCGCGTTCCCGTCGTATGTCAAGAGGAGGCGATCTCCACAGGAAAGGCGAGAGGAACTCCAGGGTCGTGCCACCATTCCCAGAGTCCCCCAGATGTCTCAGTCAATTCCAGGGAAACCTGTTTCCCTGCACTGCCTCGACTTTCAAGCCGAGGATCGACTCACACCACGGTGGCACGTGGGAAAGCCCTGTGGGAAAGCCTGTGGCGAAAGCCTCGTGTAAAAGCCTCGAGGGAAAGCCACAGATCCCTTGATCCACGCGAAGGGAAGCGTGACACTACTGCTAAAGCTCGGGAGGAAAGCGCACGTGCATGCCCCCACTCGAGACGAGGACTGAGTCCACTGGGGAGACTCCAGAAGTACCCCAAGATCCATGTCAGAACTGGAGCAGAATCCGCAAGTTCCGGCAACCACTCCACACTAGATCTTAGGCCCCGGCATCGACGGGAGAGGAATCCCAAGAGGCCCCCGAGCAACTGGCATGGGGACTGGCCTTTCCTGAGGCCACAAGAGCGGGTCCCTGCGGTCCCCATCGTAAGTCGAGAGCACCTGCCGCAACTCGAGAAAATCCAGGAGGTTCTCCCCTCCAGGCGAGTTGAGGCCCATTTCCGCTGAGGCGTCTCGAGGCTAATCACACCTAACCTCTGGACTTCCAAAGGGTCCTTCACACCCTTGCTGCAACTCAAGAAGTTCCCCAACATACCCGTACCCACTCGAGTGGAAGCACGAGAGTCCTGCCCACATCCAGAGGAGCCCTGTTTCCGCCTCCTAGCTCGAGAGGAGGGAACCTTTCCCTGCGTGTTCGGGAAAGAATTCCCAGCGTTCTCGTCTCATCTCAAGAGGAGGCACTCTCCTCAGGAAAGGCGAGAGGAACTCCAGGGTCGTGCCACCATTCCCAGAGTCACCCAGTTGTCTCAGACCATTCCAGGGGAAACCTGTTTTCCCTGCACTGCCTCGATTTTCAAGCCGAGGATCGACTCACACCACGGTGGCACGTGGGACAGCCCTGTGGGAAAGCCTCGTGGGAAAGCCTCGTGTAAAAGCCCCGAGGGAAAGCCACTGATACCTTGATCCACGGGAAGGGAAGCGTGACACTGCTGCTGCAATTTGGGAGGAAAGCACACGTGCATGCCCCTACTTGAGACGAGGACTGACTCCCCTGGGGAGACTCCGGAGGTACCCCAAGATCCATGTCAGCACTGGAGAGGAATCCTCACGTTCCGGCTCCGACTCCACACAAGGTCTTAAGCCCCGGCATGGACGGCAGAGAAATCCCGAGAGGCCCCGAGCAACTCGCATGGGGACTGGCCTTTCTTGAGGCCACCAGAGCGGGTCCCTGAGGTCCCCGTCGTAAGACGAGAGGACCTTCCGCAACTAGAAACAATCCAGGAGGTTGTCCCCTCCAGGCGAGATGAGGCCCATTTCTGCTGAGGCGTCTCGAGGTTAATCACACCTAACATCTGGAACTTCCAAAGGGTCCTTCACACCCTTACTGCAACTGAAGAAGTTCCCCGACATACCTGACTCCACTCGAGAGGAAGCACGAGAATCCCGCCCACATCCAGAGGAGCCCCGTTTCCGCCTCATACCTCGAGGTCAGGTATCCTTTCCCTGCATGTTCGGGAAAGAATTCCCGGTGTTCCCGTCGCATCTCATGAGGAGGCGCTCTCCACAGGAAAGGCGGAGGAACTCCAGGGTCGTGCCACCATTCCAAGAGTCCCCCAGATATCTCAGTCTGCCGGGGTCCAGCCCCGCTGGATCCAGGGAATTCGACGGATGGACGGCGTTGTCGTGGAAAGTCTTTTTTATTTATTAATGTAAGATTAGATTAAGAAATTATAGTGTAGTAAGAAGATTAACTGGAGGAAAAGGGCTGAATAGCTTGGTTTACGTGGAAGGCCAATAAAATTCCAGACAAGGAATTTTCACCATCTACGTTGGGCCACCAGCCCCTGCTTGAATATCTAAGGATGCCACACCTTAAGCTCCCTTTCGTGCAGGTCTTAACAGCCAGGCAAGTAAGTAGACCTGCCGAGCCTCCGCGCCCCTGGTGGAGATTCAGCCTGAAGTTAAAGTAAAAAAGAGAGAAGGAAAGGGAGAGAAGAAGAAAGAGAGAAAAAGACACGGGGGGAGCCTGAGTCTCAAGAAACCAGGCCGAGAGACTAGTTCGAGAAACTGGCCCGAGAAACTGGCCCCATCCTTTATTGTTCATAAAGCCTTTTATACTTTTGATAAAATGGAGTTCAATGGGTAACACAAAATTATGTAGCGTTCGCCCCAGACTCTTTCTGTACATCATTTTGTATACAAAAGGTCTCTGGTGATTTACATTATCTTCTGGCCAAGAGGCTTGTTAAACACTTTTTGGCTCTCTTCCTTAATGAATGTTAATTTTGTTTCCTCTGAAGTGTTTTTCTTTAATCTGCATTTCCTTAAAGCATTAAAGTTACATCTCTATAAAACAAAGTTGCAGTGGGTTATAACAAAGAAGGTACTTAACTCAAAGATCTAATGTTCCTAATACCAGGTCTACTACTTGTTTTTTTAATATACCAACTCTATCTAAAAATAAAGGATATGAAAATTTAGCAGCAAGCATTGACCCAAAAAATGAAACTTTTAATCAGTCCTATTATAAAGATTTTGACTCCTCAGATGCCCCTACATTCCTAGGATGCTTTAAGCTTCCTGTGCCTCCTGGGGAAAGGAGGCCTCAAACAATCACATGCCCAGCTGTACGAGTCCTGCAGGCAGGCTAGAAAGCATTCAGAGGGGTTTTTGGATTGAAACACTCTTTCAAATGCTGAAGACTAAAGCCCTGAATTGACTTTTTCCAGAAAATGTCAGAAGAGTGGAAAAGCAGAGCAAAAAAGCCAGCAGATTTTTGTTGGGGTATGTGCGTAGGAACTTCCAGAGGGGTCCCTGAAGTCTGAACACACCATGCCTATGTCAGCTTTCTTCCTCATGACGTTATCACGGGCGGGAGTCCTCATACTGGCTCCCAGCATCAGTCCAATCCAGAGGAACCTGTTTTCCCTGCACTGCCTCGACTTTCACGCTGAGGATCAACTCACACCACGGTGGCACGAGGGAAAGCCCTGTGAGAAAGCCTCGTGGGAAAGCCTCCAGGGAAAGCCACAGATCCCTTGATCCACACGACGGGAAGCGTGACCCTGCTGCTACAGCTCGGGAGGAAAGCACACGTGCGTGCCCTCACTTGAGAGGAGGATTGACTCTCCAGGGGAGACTCCAGAAGAACCCCAATATCCATGTCAGCACTGCAGAGGAAACGTCAGGTTCCGGCCCCGAATCCACACAAGTTGTTCGATCAATCACAGGAGAGTTATCAAGAGAAGCCCCCCAGCATCTGGCATGGGGACTGGCCTTTGATGAAGCCACCAGAGCGGGTCCCTGAGGTCCCCGTCGTAAGTCGGGAGCACCTGCCGCAACTCGAGAAAATCCAGGAGGTTCTCCCCTCCAGGCGAGATGAGGCCCATTTCCAATGAGGTGTCTCGAGGCTAATTACATCTAATCTCTGGAACTTCCAAAGGGTCCTTCACACCCTTGCTGCAACTCAAGAAGTTCCCCGACATTCCCATCTCCACTCGAGAGGAAACACGAGGGTCCTGCCCACATCCAGAGTAGCCCCGTTTCATCCTCCTAGCTAGAGATGAGGGATCCTTTCCCTGCTTGGTCGGGAAAGAACTTCCGGCATTCCCGTCGCATCTCAGGTGGAGGCGCTCTCCACAGGAAGGGAGAGAGGAACTCCATGGTCGTGCCACCATTTCAAGCGTCCCCAGATGTCTCAGTCCATTCCAGAGGATCTTGTTTTTACAGAGTGCCTAAACTTTCATGCCGAGGATCGCCTCACACCACGGTGGCACGGGGGACAGCCCTGTGGGAAAGCCTCGTGGGAAAGCCTCTAGGAAAAGCCTAGAGGAAAAGCCACAGATCAATTGATCCACGCGACGGGAAGCATGACACTGCTGCTACAGCTCGGGAAGACGAGGACTGATTCCCCTTGGGAGACTTCAGAAGAATCCCAAAAACATGTCAGCACTGGAGAGGAATACTCAGGTTCTGGCCCCCACTCCACACAAGGTCTTGGGCCCGGCATGTACCGGTGAGGAATCCCGAGAGGCCCTCTAGCAACTCGCATGGGGACTGGTCTTTCCTAAGGCCAACAGAACGGGTCCCTGAGGTCCCCGTCGTAAGTCGAGAGCACCTGCCACAACTCGAGAAAATGAAGGAGATTCTCGCCTTCAGGCGAGATGAGGCCCATTTCCACTGAGACGTCTCGAGGCTAATCACACCTAACCTCTGGAACTTCCAAAGGGTCCTTCACACCATAGCTGCAACTCAAGAAGTTCCACGAGAGACCCGTCGCCACTACATAGGAATCACCAGGGTACCACCCACATCCAGAGGAGCCCCAATTCCCCCTCCTAGCTCAATGTGAGGGATCCTTTCCCTGATTGGCCGGGAAAGAATTCCTGTCGTACCTGTCGCATCTCAAGAGGAGGCACGCTCCACAAGAAAGGTGAGAGGAACTCCAGGGTCGTTCCACCATTCCAAGAGTCCCCCAGATGTCTCAGTCCTTTCCAGAGGAACTTGTTTACCCTGCACTGCCTCGACGTTCACGCGGAGGACCGACTCACACGATGGTGGCACGTGGGACAGCCCTGTGGGAAAGCCTCGTGGGAAAGCCTCGTGGGAAAGCCTCGAGGGAAAACAAGAAACCCTTGATCAACCCAACGGGAAAATTGACTCTGCTCCTAATGCTCGGGAGAAAAGCGCACGTGCATGCCCCCATTGGAGACGAAGATGACTCCCCTGTGGAGACTCCAGTAGTACCCCAAGATCCATGTTAGCACTGGAGAGGAAACCTCAGGTTCGGGCACCGACTCCAAACAAGGTCTTAGGCCCCGTCATCGACCGGAGAGGAATCCCGAGAGGCCCCTTAGCAACTCGCAAGTCGACTGGCATTTCCTGAGTGGACCAGAGCGGGTTACATAAGTCCCGGTCGTAACTGGAGAGCACCTGCTGAAACTCGAGAAAATCCAGGAGGTTCTCCCCTGCAGGCGAGATGAGGCCCATTTCCGCTGAGGCGTCTCGAGTCTAATCACACCTAACCTCTGGAACTTCCAAAGGGTCCTTCACACCCTTGCTGCAACTCAAGAAGTTCCCCGACATACCCGTCTCCACACGAGAGGAAGCACCAGAGACCCGCCCACATCCAGAGGAGCCCCGTTTCCGCCTCCTAGCTCGAGAGGAGGGATCCTTTCCCTGCGTAGTCAGGAAAAATTCCTGGCGTTCCTGGCGCATCTCAAGAGGAGGCGCTCTCCACAGGAAAGGCGAGAGGAACTCCAGGGTCGTGCCACCATTCCCAGAGTCGCCCAGATGTCTCAGTCCATTTCAGGGAAACCTGATTTCCCTGCACTGCCTCGAATTTCTAGCCGAAGATCGACTCACACCACGATGGCACATGAAACAGCCCTGTGGGAAAGCCTCGTGGGAAAGCCACGAGGGAAAGCCACAGATCCCTTGATCCATGCAAAGGGAAGCGTGACACTGCTGCTACAGCTCGGGAGGAAAGCGCACGTTCATGCCCCACACAAGACGACGACTAACTCCCCTGGGGAGACTCCAGAAGTACCCCAAGATCCATGTCCACACTGGAGAGGAATCCTCAGGTTCCGGCACCGACTCCACACAATGTCTTAGGCCCCGGCATCGAAGGGAGAGGAATCCTGAGAGGCCCCGAGCAACTCGCATGGCGCCTGGCCTTTCCTGAGGCCACCAGAGCGGGTCCCTGAGGTCCCCGTCGTAAGTCGAGAGCACCTGCCGCAACTCGAGAAAATCCATTAGGTTCTCCCCTCCAGGCGAGATGAGGCCATTTCCGCTGAGGCGTCTCGACGCTAATCACACCTAACCTCTGGAACTTCCAAAGGGTCCTTCACACCCTAGCTGCAACTCAAGAGGTTCCACGAGAGACCCGTCGCCACTCCATAGGAATCAACAGGGTACCACCCACATCCAGAGGAGCCCCAATTCCCCTCCTGGCTCAAGATGAGGGATCCTTTCCCTGATTGGCGGGAAAAATTCCTGTCGTACCTGTCGCATCTCAAGCGGAGGCACGCTCCACAAGAAAGGTGAGAGGAACTCCAGGGTCGTTCCACCATTCCAAGAGTCCCCAGATGTCTCAGTCCTTTCCAGAGGAACTTGTTTACCCTGCACTGCCTCGACGTTCACGCGGAGGACCAACTCACACGATGGTGGCACGTGGGACAGCCTTGTGGGAAAGCCTCGTGGAAAGAAAAGCCTCGTGGGAAAGCCTCGAGGGAAAGCCACAGATGTCTTGATCCACGCGAAGGAAAGCGTGACAGTTCTGCTACAGCTCGGGAGGAAAGCGAACGTGCATGCCCCACTCGAGACGAGGACTGACTCCCCTGGGGAGACTCCAGAAGTAACCCAAGATGCATGTCAGCACTGGAGAGGAATTCTCAGGTTCCGGCACCGACTCCACACAAGGTCTTAGGCCCCGGCGTCGAAGGGAGAGGAATCCCGAGAGGCCCCCGAGCAACTCGCATGGGGACTGGCCTTTCCTGAGGCCACCAGAGCGGGTCCCTGAGGTCCCCGTCGTAAGTCGAGCGCACCTGCCGCAACTCGAGAAAATCCAGAAGGTTCTCCCCTCCAGGCGAGATGAGGCCCATTTCCGATGAGGCGTCTCGAGGCTAATCACACCTAACCCCTGGAACTTCCAAAGGGTCCTTCACAACCTTGCTGCAACTCAAGAAGTTCCCTGATATACCCGTCTCCACTCGAGAGGAAGCCCGAGAGTCCCGCCCACATCCAGAGGAGCCCCCGTTTCCGCCTTCTAGCTCGAGAGGTGGGATCCTTTCCCTGCGTGGTCGGAAAACAATTCCCGGCGTTTCTGTCGCATCTCAAGAGGAGGCTCTCTCCACAGGAAAGGCGAGAGGAACTCCAGGGTCGTGCCACCATTCCCAGAGTCCCCCAGATGTCTCAGTCCATTCCAGGGATAACTGTTTTCCCTGCACTGCCTCGACTTTCAAGCCGAGGATCGACTCACACCACGGTGGCACGTGGGACAGCCCTGTGGGAAAGCCTCGTGGGAAAGCCTCGAGGGAAAGCCACAGATCCCTTGATCCACGAGAAGGGAAGCCTGACACTGCTGCTGCAGCTCGGGAGGAAAGCGCACGTGCATGCCCCCACTCAAGACGACGACTAACTTCACTGGGAGGACTCCAGAAGTACCCCAAGTTCCATGTCAACACTGGAGAGGAATCCTCAGGTTCTGGCACACAAGGTCTTAGGCCCCGACATCGACGGAGAGGAATCCCGAGAGGCCCCGAGCAACTTGCATGGGGCCTGGCCTTTCCTGAGGCCACCAGAGCGGGTCCGTGAGGTCCCCGTCATAAGTCGAGAGCACCTGTCACAACTTGAGAATCCAGGAGGTTCTCCCCTCCAGGCGAGATGAGGCCCATTTCCGCTGAGGCATCTAGAGGCTAATCACACCTAATCTCTGGAACT
>NW_017190409.1:0-11305 GCF_001704415.2 Capra hircus | reverse complement strand
CCATGGGTAACACAAAATTATGTAGCGTTCCAACCCAGATTTTTCTCGTATATCATTTTGTATACAAAAGGTCTCAGCGTGATTTACGTTTCTTTTGGCAAGAGGCTTGTTAACACTTTTGGCTCTCTTCCTAATGAATGTTAATTTTGTTTCCCCTGAAGTTTAGTTTTTTTTCTAATCTGCCATTCCTTAAAGCATTAAAGTTTCATCTCTATAGAACAAAGGTGCAGTGGGATATAACAAAGAAGGTACTTAACTCAAAGATCTAATGTTGCTAATACCAGGTCTACTACTTGTTTTTCTATATACCAACTATATCTAAAAATAAAGGATATGAAAATTTGGCAGCAAGCATTGACCCAAAAAATGAAACCTTTAATCAGTCCTATTCTAAAGATTTTGACTCCTCGGAAGCTCCTATATTCCTAAGATGTTTTAAGCTTCCTGTGCCTCCTGCGGTCAGGAGGCCTCAAACAATCACATGCGCAGCTGTAAGGAGTCCTGCAGGCAGGCCTAGAAAGCCATCGGAGGGTTTTTGGATTGAAACACTCTTTCTAATGCAGAAGACTAAAGCCCTGAATTGACTTTTCCAGAAAATGTCAGAAGAGTGGAAAAGCAGAGCACAAAAGCCAGGCAGATTTTTGTTGGGGTACGTGCTTAGGAATTTGCAGAGGGGTCCCTGAAGTCTGAGCACGCCTTGTGTATGTCAGCTTCCTTCCTCATGACCTTGTCACGGGCGGATTCCTCACACTGGCTCCCTGCAGGTGCCGCAACCTGAGGATTCCTCTCCAGTGCTGACATGGATCTTGGGGTACTTCTGGAGTCTCCCCAGGGGAGTCAGTCCTCGTCTCGAGTGGGGGCATGCACGTGCGCTTTCCTCCCGAGCTGTAGCAGCAGTGTCACGCTTCCCTTCGCGAGGATCAAGGGATCTGTGGCTTTCCCTCGAGGCTTTCCCAGGAGGCTTTCCCACGAGGCTTTCCCACAGGGCTGTCCCACGTGCCACCAATGTGTGAGTTGATCCTCGGCTTGAAAGTCGAGGCAGTGCAGGGAAAACAGGATTCCCTGGAATGGACTGAGACATCCGGGGGATTCTGGGAATGGTGGCACGACCTGGAGTTCCTCTCACCTTTACTGTTTAGAGCGCCTCCTCTTGAGATGCGACGGGAACGCCGGGAATTCTTTCCGGACACGCAGGGAAAGGATCCCTCCTCTCGAGCTAGGAGGCGGAAACACGGCTCATCTGAATGTGGGCTGGACTCTCGTGCTTCCTCTCCAGTGGAGACGGGTATGTCGGGGAACTTCTTGAGTTGCAGCAAGGGTGTGAAGGACCCTTTCGAAGTTCCAGACTTTAGGTGTGATTAGACTCGAGACGTCTCAGCGGAAAAGGGCCTCATCTCGCCTGGAGGGGAGAACCTCCTGGATTTTCTCGAGTTGCGGCAGGTGCTCTCGACTTAGGACGGGGACCTCAGGCACCGCTCTTGTGGCCTCAGGAAAGGCCAGTACACATGCGAGTTGCTCAGGGGCCTTTGGGAATTCCTCTCCCATCGATGCCGGGGCCTAAGACCTTGTGTGGAGTCGGTGCCATAAACCTGAGGATTCCTCTCCAGTGCTGACATGGTTCTTGGGGTACTTCTGGAGTCTCCCCAGGGAGTAAGTCCTCGTCTCGAGTGGGGCCATGCACGTGCCGCTTTCCTCCCGAGCTGTAGCAGCAGTGTCACTCTTCCCTTCGCGTGGATCAAGGGATCTCTGGCTTTCCCTCGAGGATTTCCCCTCGAGGCTTTCCCACGAGGCTTTTCCCACAGGGCTGTCCCACGTGCTACAGTGGTGTGAGTCGATCCTTGGCTTGAAAGTCGAGGCAGTGCAGGGAAAACAGTTTTCCCTGGAATGGACTGAGACACATGGGGGACTCTTGGAATGGTGGCACGACCCTGGAGTTCCTCTCGCCTTTCCTGTGGAGATCGCCTCCTCTTGAGATGCGACGGGAACGCCGGGAATTCTTTCCCGACCAGGCAGGGAAAGGATCCCTCCTCTCGCGCTAGGAGGCGGAAACTGGGCTCCTCTGGATGAGGGCGGGACTCACGTGCTTCCTCTCGAGTGGCGACGGGTATGTCGGGGAACTTCTTGAGTTGCAGCAAGGGTGTGAAGGACCCTTTGGAAGTTCCAGAGGTTAGGTATGATTAGCCTCGAGACGCCTCAGCGGAAATGGGCCTCATCTCGCCTGGAGGGGAGAACCTCCTGGATTTTCTCGAGTTGTGGCAGGTGCTCTCGACTTACGACGGGGAACTCAGAGACCCGCTCTGGTGGCCTCAGGAAAGGCCAGTCCCATGCGAGTTGCTCGGGGGCCTCTCGGGATACCTCTCCCGTCGATGCCGGAGCCTAAGACCTTGTGTGGAGTCGCTGCCGGAACCTGAGGATTCCTCTCCAGTGCTGACATGGATTTGGGGTACTTTCTGGAGTCTCCCCAGGGGAGTCAGTCCTCGTCTCGAATTGGGGCATGAACGTGCGATTTCCTCTCGAGCTGTAGCAGCAGTGTCACGCTTCCCTTTGTGTGGATCAAGGGAACTGTGGCTTTCCCTCGAGGCTTGCCCAGGAGGCTTTTCCCACAGGGCTGTCCCACGTGCCACTGTGTTGTGAGTCGATCCTCGGCTTGAAAGTCGAGGCAGTGCAGGGAAAACAGGTTTCCCTGGAATGGACTGAGACATCTGGGGGACTCTGTGAATCGTGGCACGACCCTGGAGTTCCTCTCGCCTTTCCTGTGGAGAGCGCCTCCTCTTCAGATGCGACGGAAACGCCGGGAATTCTTTCCCGACCACGCAGGGAAAGGATCCCTCCTCTCGAGCTAGGAGGCGGAAACGGGGCTCCTCTGGATGAGGGCGGGACTCTCGTGCTTCCTCTGGAGTGGAGACGGGTATGTCGCGGAACTTCTTGAGTTGCAGCAAGGGTGTGAAGGACCCTTTGGAAGTTCCAGAGGTTAGGTGTGATTAGCCTCGAGACGCCTCAGCGGAAATGGGCCTCATCTCGCCTGGAGGGGAGAACCTCCTGGATTTTCTCGAGTTGCGGCAGGTGCTCTCAACTTACGACGGGGACCTCAGGGACCCGCTCTGGTGGCCTCAGGAAAGGCCAGTCCGCATGCGAGTTGCTCGGGGGCCTCTCGGGATTCCTCTCCCTTCCATGCCGGGGCCTAAGACTGCCGGGAGCCAGTGTGAGGAAGCCCGCCCGTGACAAGGTCATGAGGAAGGAAGCTGACATACGCAAGGCGTGCTCAGACTTCAGGGACCCCTCTGGAAATTTTTAAGCATGTACCCCAGCAAAAATCTGCCGGTTTTTGTGCTGTGCTTTTTCACTCTTCTGACCTTTTCTGGAAAAAGTCAATTCAGCGCGTTTAGTCTTCTGCATTTGAAAGAGTGTTTCAATCCAAAAACCCTCTGATGGCTTTCTAGCCTGCCTGTAGGACTCGTACAGCTGCGCTTGTGATTGTTTGAGGCCTCCTGACCGCAGGAGGCACAGGAAGCTTAAAACATCCTAGGAATGCAGGAGCTTTCGAGGAGTCAAAATCTTTAGAATAGGACTGATTAAAAGTTTCATTTTTTGGGTCAATGCTTGCTGCCAAATTTTCATATCCTTTATTTTTATATATAGTTGGTATATAGAAAAACAAGTAGTAGACCTGGTATTAGCAACATTAGATCTTTGAGTTAAGTACCTTCTTTGTTATAACCCACTGCACCTTTGTTCTATAGAGATGTAACTTTAATGCTTTAAGGAGATGCAGATTAAAGAAAAACACTTCAGGGGAAACAAAATTAACATTCATTAAGGAAGAGAGCCAAAAAGTGTTAACAAGCCTCTTGGCCAGAAGATAATGTAAATCACCAGAGACCTTTTGTATACAAAATGATATACAGAAAGAATCTGGGTTGTGAACGCTACATAATTTTGTGTTATCCATTGATCTCCATGTTTTATCAAAAGTATAAAAGGCCTTCTGAACAATAAAGGAGGAGGCCAGGGGCTGGGGGCCAGTTTCTCGGACCAGCTTCTCGAACTAGTCTCTCAGCCTGGTTTCTTGGGACTCTGGCTCCCCCCGTGTCTTTCTCTCTCTTTCTTCTTCTCTACCTTTCCTTCTCTCTGCTCTTTACTTTAACTTCAGGCTGAATCTCCACCTGGAGTGCGGAGGCTCGCCGGGTCTACTTACTTGCCCTGGCTGTTAAGACCCGCACGAAAGGGAGCTTAAGGCGAGGCACCCTTAGATATTCAAGCGGGCGCCGGTGGCCCAACGTAGGTGGTGCAAATTCCTTGTCTGGAATTTTATTGGCCTTCCGCGTAAACCAAGCTATTCAGCCCTCTTCCTCCACTTAATCTTCTTACTACACTATAGTTTCCTAATCTAATCTTACATTAATAAATAAACAAGTCCTTCCACGCCAACGCCGTCCACCCTTCGAATTCCCTGGATCCACCGGGGCTGGACCCCGGCATAAGACCTTGTGTGGAGTCGGTGCCGGAACCTGAGGATTCCTCTCCAGTGCTGACATGGATCTTGGGGTACTTCTGGAGTCTCCCCAGGGGAGTCAGTTTTTGTCGCGAGTGGGGGCATGCACGTGCGCTTTCCTCCCGAGCTGCAGCAGCAGTGTCATGCTCCCCTTCGCGTGGATCAAGTGATCTGTGGCTTTCAAACGAGGCTTCCCACAGGGCTGTCCCACGTGCCACCGTGGTGTGAGTCGATCCTTGGCTTGAAAGTCGAGGCAGTGCAGGGAAAACAGGTTTCCCTGGAATGGACTGAGACATCTGGGGGACTCTGGGAATGGTGGCACGACCCTGGCGTTCCTCTCGCCTTTCCTGTGGAGAGCGCCTCCTCTTGAGATGCGACGGGAACGCCGGGAATACTTTACCGACCACGCAGGGAAAGATCCCTCCTCTCGAGCTAGGAGGCGGAAACGGCACTTCTCTGGATGAGGGAGGGACTCTCCTGATTCCTCTCGAGTGGAGACGGGTATGTCGGAGAACTTCTTGAGTTGCAGCAAGGGTGTGAAGGACCCTTTGGAAGTTCCAGAGGTTAGGTGTGATTAGCCTCAAGACGCCTCAGCGGAAATGGGCCTCATTTCGCCTGGAGCGGAGAACCTCCTGGATTTTCTCGAGTTGTGGCAGGTGCTCTCAACATATGACGGAGACCTCAGGAACCCGCTATGGTGGCCTCAGGAAAGGCCAGTCCCCATGCGAGTAGCTCGGGGGCCTCTCGGGATTCCTCTCCCGTCGATGCCGGGGCCTAAAACCTTGTGTGGAATCGCTGCCGAAACCTGAGGATTCCTCTCCAGTGCTGACATGGATTTGGGGTACTTTTGGAGTCTCCACAGGGGAGTCAGTCCTCGTCTCCAATTGGGGCATTCACGTGCGATTTCCTCTCGAGCTGTAGCAGCAGTGTCACGCTTCTCTTCCCGTGGATCAAGGGATCTGTGGCTTTCCCTCGAGGCTTGCCCACGAGGCTTTCCCACAGGGCTGTCCCACAAGCCACCGTGGTGTGAGTCGATCCTCGGCTTGAAATTCGTGGCAGTGCAGGGAAAACAGGTTTCCCTGGAATGGACTGAGACATCCGGGGCATTCTGGGAATGGTGGCACGACCTGGAGATCCTCTCACCTTTACTGTTTAGAGCCCCTCCTCTTGAGATGCGACGGGAACGCCGGGAATTCTTTCCGGACACGCAGGGAAAGGATCCCTCCTCTCGAGCTAGGAGGCGGAAACACGGCTCATCTGAATGTGGGCTGGACTCTCGTGCTTCCTCTCGAGTGGAGACGGGTATGTCGGGGAACTTCTTGAGTTGAAGCAAGGGTGTGAAGGACCCTTTTGAAGTTCCAGATTTTAGGTGTGATTAGACTGGAGACATCTCAGCGGAAAAGGGCCTCATCTCGCCTGGAGGGGAGAACCTCCTGGATTTTCTCGAGTTGCGGCAGGTGCTCTCGACTTAGGAAGGGGACCTCAGGGACCCGCTCTGGTGGCCTCAGGAAAAGCCAGTACCCATGCGAGTTGCTCGGGGGCCTTTCGGAATTCCTCTCCCATCGATCCCGGGGCCTAAGACCTTGTGTGGAGTCGGTGCCATAACCTGAGGATTCCTCTCCATTGCTGACATGGTTCTTGGGGTACTTGTGGAGTCTCCCCAGGGAGTAAGTCCTCGTCTCGAGTGGGGCCATGCACGTGCGCTTTCCTCCCGAGCTGTAGCAGCAGTGTCACTCTTCCCTTTGCGTGGATCAAGGGATCTCTGGCTTTCCCTCGAGGCTTTCCCTCGAGGCTTTCCCACGAGGCTTTTCCACAGGGCTGTCCCACGTGCTACAGTGGTGTGAGTCGATCCTCGGCTTGAAAGTCGAGGCAGTGCAGGGAAAAAAGTTTTCCCTGGAATGGAATGAGACACATGGGGGACTCTGGGAATGGTGGCACGACCCTGGAGTTCCTCTCGTCTTTCGTGTGGAGAGCGCCTCCTCTTGAGATGCGACGGGAACGCCGGGAATTCTTGACCGAACACGCAGGGAAAGGATCCCTCCTCTCGAGCTAGGAGGTGGAAACAGGGCTCCTCTGTATGTGGGTGGGACTCTCGTGTTTCCTCTCGAGTGGAGACGGGTATGTGGGGGAACTTCTTGAGTTGCAGCAAGGGTGTGAAGGACCCTTTGGAAGTCCCAGATGTTAGGTGTGATTAGCCTCGAGACGCCACAGCGGAAATGGGCCTCATCTCCCCTGGAGGGGAGAACCTCCTGCATTTTCTCGAGTTGCGGCAGGTGCCCTCGACTTACGACAGGGACCTCAGGGACCCGCTCTGGTGGCCTCAGGAAAGGCCAGTCCCCATGCGAGTGGCTAGGGGGCCTCTCGGAATTCCTCTCCCGTCGTAGCCGGGCCCTAAGACCTTGTGTGCAGTCGGTGCCGGAACCTGAGGATTCCTTTCCAGTGCTGACATGGATCTTGGGGTACCTCTGGAGTCTCCCCAGGGGACTCAGGCCTCGTCTCGAGTGGGGGCATGAGCGTGCCCTTTCCTCCCATGCTGTAGCAGCAGTGTCACGCTTCTGCTTGCGTGGACCAAGGGATCTGTGACTTTCCCTCGAGTCTTTCCCACGAGGCTCTCCCACAGGGCTGTTCCACGTGTCTCGGTGGTGTGAGTCTATCCTCGGCGTGAAAGTCGAACCAGTGCAGGGAAAACAGGAACCTCCTTCCCCACAGTAGGGGATACACTGTCCCCTTGGGCGGGTATCTCCAGGGCACTCGCGCTGGGGGGTTGCCTGCGGAGGTGCGGGCCTCAGGCTCCACGTGAGAAAAGCCCCAAATGGCATTAGCTGCCAGTCCAGACGCTGGCCCCTCAGGTCTCTGGCCGGAGCCTTGGGCTCCAGGCAACTCAAAGCCCTCGGGGGTGGCACTCTGGGACTGCTGTAGGGAAAGGATGCCAAGAGCCCACGGAGGAGTTGGGGAGGGGGCATGGGGGAAACGGAGGCGAGGACAGCGAGGGATCTAGGTGGAGGCGCTGGAGAGAGCGTCTGGTGTCCCGGAATGCCTCGGAGGTGCCAGCGGGGGACAGTCGAGGCCCAGGGACCTGTGGAATGTGAAAAGGCAGGAAATCCCAGAGCAAGGCAAGCTGGGAAAGGGGGCGTTGGTGGCCAATTCAAAGGGACCTAGGGGCGTTTCCTGGGCGGTGAGTTCCCTTGGCACTGCTGAGGGCCCCTGATTGATCCACTCGGCGTTGAACCCACCCCCTGCTGCGAGGGAGGGCCACAAACCAAAGCCCCCGAACTGCCCGCCCACCCCAACGGGGATCTTGGCGGTCCAGGGCACAGCCGTGCCCGGGAAAAGCCCACTCGCTCCACGGGACTCCGACCAGGGTCTCTGCTTGGAAAGAGGCCAGGGGCGGCCCCCTCCATCTACCCACCCAAACCCTATTGACGTCAATGGTGGCGGAGACGCCTCCCGTTCTCCAGAGTCCTGAGCTGCTGGGTCCCCACCCACTCGGCCAGCAGTCTGCAGCGTGCCCGTGTGCCTCTCCCACCATGGCTTCGTCCGGCTCCTCCAGCACCTCAAGCGGTATGTTTGCCCTCGGTCCCTGTGGTCGGATCACATCTCAGGGGATTTGCGGGTGGCCTGGGCAAGGGCTCTCGGCCAATGTGTTGACCCCCCTCCCACCCGAGAACGGCTGGGACCCATCGGCCAGGCCCGAGGTTCCGAGGCGTCAGGTGTGCCCAAATTCGGAGGGCGTGGCATCGTTCGTTCATCTTGCTCCTTTGGCACACACATGGCTTCTCCGTTCTCTTTTCTGGGAAGACAGTGTTGTTTCAGGGGGCGTGCTGCGGGGGGCGGGGGCCGGGGTTGGGGGTGGTGGGAGCGGGTGCTTTGCTGGGATGAGGCCCTTTATCCTCACATCTTCATGTGGGAATGGGAGTCGGGGAGCTCTGTGGCCTTGCTGCCTTCAGTGGCTTCCTCTGCACAGGGGCCTAGTGGCTTCTGCCTTTTGTCAGGCGTTACGGGGTTTGGGCTTCGCTTTGGTGGCCTTGGCCTTTGCCTTGGCCTGGGCCTTGGCCTTGCCCTTGGCGTTGCCGTTGCCCTTGCCTTGGTCTTGGGCTTGGCCTTGCCCTGCCCTTGAACTTGAACTTGACCTTGACCTTGACCTTGAACTTGAACTTGGCCTTGACCTTGAACTTGAACTTGACCTTGACTGACTTGACTTGAACTTGAACTTGAACTTCAACTTCAACTTGAACTTGACCTTGACCTTGAACTTGAACTTGAACTTGACTTTGAACTTGAACTTGAACTTGACATTGAACTTGACCTTGACCTTGACCTTGAACTTGACTTTGAACTTGAACTTGACCTTGAACTTGAACTTGATCTTGACCTTGACATTGAACTTGAACTTGACCTTGAACTTGAACTTGAACTTCAACTTGACCTTGACCTTGAACTTGACCTTGAACTTGAACTTCAACTTGAACTTGAACTTCAACTTGAACTTGTCCTTGACCTTGAACTTCAACTTGACCTTGACCTTGACCTTGACCTTGAACTTCACTTTGAACTTGAACTTGACCTTGACCTTGAACTTGACCCTGAACTTGACCTTGACCTTGAAGTTGAACTTGAACTTAAACTTAAACTTGATCTTGAGCTTGAACTTGACCTTGAACTTGAACTTGACCTTGACCTTGACCAACAACGGGAGACCTCGAGGTTTGCTCAGAGCACCGGAGGTCCAGAAGCAGGGCCCTGTATCTCCCCTTCCCTTTGTGATCATTGCAAAGACATTCCTAGCTGATAGCGGGAGTGCCCCTGAAGAAGCAAGCAGTGGGAGTGTGTTTGACACGACTGTGTGCCTTCCTGGCCTCAGCTCCACAAGGGGCCTTTCCTCTCGAAGTAGGCCCCATGTCCCCTTGGGGAGGGTGTCATGCCTCTTTTCTCCTCACTGCCAAAGGGTGGAGCCAAGCTCGCTCTGTCAGAGGTACAAAAACAGCAATTGAATGGATTTTCAAGCTCTTGCTAGGCTGCACCCTTTCAGGGCCCACTTTACTGAAACAGGTGCTCTGTGGCCCCTGGTTGGGTATGCAGGTTCACAAACAGGGTGAGATCCTGTCCAAGCCAAGAATTTTCCTGAAAGACCTAGGCTCACTAGAGCTCTCCTCCAGAGCAAAGGGGATAGAGGAGATGTATGGAGGAGTCTTTGCCTTTCCCTGTGAGTGTGGGGCTAGTCCCTACGGCCCCAAGCTCAGGGATAACTGCCTCTAAGAAAGGAATGGCAAGAAGCGCTATTCTTGGAGGTTAGGACAGGGAGTTCGCAGCATGTGGGGAAAGAAAGACTTCTTCGGGGAAGAAGAGGCAACCACCGGGGTGTGTTTGCAAGCCTCTATTTGGAAGGAACAGGTTTGCTTATACAACTCAAGACCTCCAGATCTGCTCAGAGGACTGAAGTTCTAGAGACAGGGACATGTATCTCCCCTTCCCTTTGAGATCCTTGCAAAGACATTCCTAGCAGATCGTGGGAGTGCCCATGAAGAAGCAAGCAGCGGGAGTGTGCTTGACATCACTGGCTGCCTACCTGGGCTCAGCTCCTCAAGGGGCCTTTCTCTCCTGGTAGGCCTATGTCCCCTTTGGGAGAGGGTGGTGCCCTCTTCCCTCCACACTGCCAAAGGGTGGAGGTGGAGCAAACTCGTTCTCTCCGAGGTAAAAAAAAAAAGACAAATTGGATGGATTTTTAAGCTCTTGCTATGCTGCACCCCTCCAGGACCCACTCGAGCAAAACAGGTGCCCTGTGGCCCCTAGGTCGGGTATGCAGGTTCACACACCGGGTGGGATCCCGTCAAAGCCAAGAATTTTCCTGACAGACCTAAGGCTCACTAGAGCTCTCCTCCAGAGGAAAGGGGACAGAAAAGACGTGTGTGTGGAGGTGGCTCTGCCTTTCCAGGTCCCAATCTCAGGGATAACTGCCCCTAAGAAAGGAACTGCTGCTGCTGCTGCTGCTGCTAAGTTGCTTCAGTCGTGTTCGACTCTGTGCGACGCCATAGACGGTAGCCCACTAGGCTCCCCCGTCCTGGGATTCTCCAGGCAAGAACAGTAAGTGGGTTGCCATTGCCTTCTCCAATGCATGAAAGTGAAAATGAAAGTGCAGTCGCTCAGTCGTGCCCGACCCCAGCGACCCCACGGACTGCAGCCTACCAGGCTTCTCCGTCCATAGGATTTTCTGAAAGGAACTGCAAAGAAGCGCTTTTCCAGGAGGCTGGGAAAGGGAGTTCGCAGGATGTGGGGAAAGAGAGCCTCCTTCTGGGAAGAATAGGCGGCCACTTGTTTTGTGTTGCAAACCTCTATTTGGAAGGAACAGGTTAGCTTATACAAAGGGAGACCTCCAGATCTGCTCAGAGGACCAAAGTTGCAGAGGCAGGTCGGTGTATTTTCCCTTCACTTTGCGATCCTTGCAAAGACATTCCTTGCTGATAGATGATTCAGCAAGCCTTTGAGACTGTTGTTTTCTTTCCTCGGTTCAAAGATTCCTTCAGTTCCTAATATATAGATATCCTAGAAATTATCTGACATCCGTGAAAATCTGATATGTCCTGGTCAAATGCTGTCAGTTATAATTTCCAGTTATCATATTAAAGCATTTCAAGTCGCAGCAGTGACCAGATTACATTGTCAATTTCTATTTAATCAGGTTTTAACCAACCTGTCCTCTATGGTTTCACACTGATGCCTTTGCAGAATACTGCTACTTCAAGATATATGGAATATACTTTTTTTAAGCTTACCGATAATTGGTTTGTTTGTTTCTTTTGTCTTCTGGTAAGCTGG
>NW_017190408.1:0-11306 GCF_001704415.2 Capra hircus | reverse complement strand
GAGTCCCCCAGATGTCTCAGTCCATTCCAGGGAAACTGTTTTCCCTGCAATGCCTCGACTTTCAAGCCGAGGATCGACTCACACCACTTTGGCATGTGGGACAACCCTCTGGGAAACCTCGTTGGAAAGCCTCGTGGGAAAGCCTGAAGGGAAAGCCACAGATCCCTTGATCACACGAAGGGAAGCGTGACACTCCTGCTACAGCTCCGGAGGAAAGCGCACGTGCATGCCCCCACTCGAGACGAGGACTGATTCCACTGGGGGAGACTCCAGAAGTACCCCAAGATCCATGTCAGCACTGGTGAGAATACTCAGGTTCCCGCACCGACACCACACAAGGTCTTAGGCCCCGGCATCGACGGAGAGGAATCCCGATAGGCCCCGAGCAACTCGAATGGGACTGGACTTTCCTGAGGCCACCAGGGCGGGTCCCTGAGGTCCCCGTCGTAAGTCAAGAGCACCTGCCACAACTCGAGAAAATCCAGGAGGGTCTCCCCTTCAGGCGAGATGAGGCCCATTTCCGCTGAGGTGTCTCGAGGCAAATCACACCTAAACTCTGGAACTTACAAAGGGTCCCTCACACCCTTGCTGCAACTCAAGAAGTTCCCGACATACCCGTCTCCACTCCAGAGGAAGCACGAGAGCGCCCACATCCAGAGGAGCCCCGTTTCCGCCTCCTAGCTCGAGAGGAGGGATCCTTTCCCTGCGTGTCGGGAAAGAATTCCTGGCGTTCCGTCGCATCTCAAGAGGAGGCGCTCTCCACAGGAAAGGCGAGATGAACTCCAGGGTCCTGGCACCATTCCCAGAGTCCCCCAGATGTCTCATTCCACTCCAGGAAACCTTTTTTTCCCAGCAATGCCTCGACTTTCAAGCCGAGGATCGACTCACACCAACGGTGGCACGTGGGACAGCCCAAAAAGCCTCGTGGAAAGCCTCGTGGGAAAGCCTCGTGGGAAGCCTCGAGGAAAGCCACAGATCCCTGATCCACGCGAAGGGAAGCGCGACACTGCTGCTACAGCTCGGAGGAAAGCGCACGTGCATGCCCCCACTCGAGACGAGGACTGACTCCCCTGGGGAGACTCCAGAAGTACCCCAAGATCCATGTCAGCACTGGAGAGGAATCCTCAGGTTCCGGCACTGACTCCACACAAGGTCTTAGGCCCGGTATCGACGGGAGAGGAATCCCGAGAGGCCCCGCGCAACTCGCATGGGGAATGGCCTTTCCTGAGGCCACCAGAGCGTCCCTGAGGTCCCCGTCGTAAGTCGAGAGCACCTGCCGCAACTCGAGAAATCCAGGAGGTTCTCCCTCCAGGCGAGATGAGGCCCATTTCCGCTGAGGCGTCTCGAGGATAATCACACCTAAACTCTGGAACTTCCAAAGGGTCCTTCACACCCTTGCTGCAACTCAAGAAGTTCCCCGACATACCCGTCTCCACTCGAGAGGAAGCACGAGAGTCCCGCCCACATCCAAAGGAGCCCCGTTTCCGTCTCCTAGCTCGAGAGGAGGGATCCTTTCCCTGCGTGGTCTGGAAAGAATTCCCGGCGTTCCCGTCGCATCTCAAGAGAGGCGCTCTCCACAGGAAAGGCGAGAGGAACTCCAGATTCGTGCACCATTCCCAGAGTCCCCCAGATGTCTCAGTCCATTCCAGGGAAACCAGTTTTCCCTGCACTGCCTTGACTTTCAAGCCGAGGATCGACTTACACCACGGCACATGGGACAGCCCTGTGGGAAAGCCTCGTGGGAAAGCCTCGTGGAAAGCCTCGTGGAAAGCCTCGAGGGAATGCCACAGATCCCTTGTTCCACGAAGGAAAGGTGACACTGCTGCTACAGCTCGGGAGGAAATCGCACGTGCATGCCCCCACTCGAGACGAGGACTGACTCCCTGGGGAGACTCCAGAAATACCCCAAGATCCATGTCAGAACTGGAGAGGAATCCTCAGGTCTGGCACCGACTCCACACAAGGTCTTAGGCCCTGGCATCGACGTGAGAGGAATCCCGAGAGGCCCCGAGCAACTCGCATGGGACTGGCCTTTCCTGAGGCCACCAGAGCGGTCCTGTGGTACCCGTCGTAAGTCGAGAGCACCTGTCGCAAATCGAGAAAATCCAGGAGGTTCTCCCCTCCAGGCGAGATGAGGCCCATTTCCGCTGAGGTATCTCCGAGGCTAATCACACCTTACCTAAGGAACTTCCAAAGGGTCCTTCACACCCTTGCTGCAACTCAAGAAGTTCCCTGACATACCCGTCTCCACTCGAGAGGAAGCACGAGAGTCCGACCACATCCAGAGGAGCCCCGTTTCCACCTATTAGCTCGAGAGGAGGATCCTTTCCCTGCGTGCGAGAAAGAATTCCCGGCGTTCCTGTCGCAACTCAAGAGGAGGCGCTCTCCACAGGAAATGCGAGAGGAACTCCAGGGTCATGCCAGCATTCCCAGAGTCCCCCAGATGTCTCAGTCCATTCCAGGGAAACCTGTTTTCTCTGCACTGTTTTGACTTTCAAGCCGAGGATAGACTCACACCACGGTGGCACGTGGGACAGCCCTGTGGGAAAGCCTCGTGGGAAAGCCTCGTGGAAAGCCTCGAGGGAATGCCACAGATCCCTTGTTCCACGTGAAGGAAAGGGTGACACTGCGGCTACAGCTCGGGAGGAAATCGCACGTGCATGCCCCCACTCGAGACGAGGACTGACTCCGCTGGGGAGACTCCAGAAATACCCCAAGATCCATGTCAGAACTGGAGAGGAAACCTCAGGTCTGGCACCGACTCCACACCAGGTCTTAGGCCCGATATCGACTGGAGAGGAATCCCGAGAGACCCCCGAGAGGCCCCGAGCAACTCCCAAGGGGACTGGCCTTTCCTGAGGCCACCAGAGCGGGTCCCTGAGGTCCCCGTCGTAAGTCAAGAGCACCTGCCGCAACTCGAGAAAATCCAGGAGGTTCTCCCCTCCAGGCGAGATGAGGCCCATTTCCGCTGAGGCGTCTCGAGGCTAATCACACCTAAACTCTGGAACTTCCAAAGGGTCCTTCACACCCTTGCTGGAACTCAAGAAGTTCCGCAACATTCCCGACTCCACTCGAGAGGAAGCACGAGAGTCCCGCCCACATCCAGAGGAGCCCCGTTTCCGCCTCCTAGCTCGAGAGGAGGGATCCTTTCCCTGCGTGGTCGGGAAAGAATTCCCGGCGTTCCCGTCGCATCTCAAGTAGGCGCTCTCCACAGGAAAGGCG
Source organism: Capra hircus (assembly GCF_001704415.2). Taxonomy (NCBI): domain Eukaryota; kingdom Metazoa; phylum Chordata; class Mammalia; order Artiodactyla; family Bovidae; genus Capra; species Capra hircus. Next base: position 8,084 of record NW_017190408.1, on the reverse strand, counting down.
AGAGGAACTCCAGGGTCGTGCCACCATTCCCAGAGTCGCCCAGATGTCTCAGTCCATTCCAGGGAAACCTGTATTCCCTGCACTGCCTCAACTTTCAAGCCGAGGATCGACTCACACCACGGTGGCACGTGGGACAGCCTCGTGGGCCTCGTGGAAAGCCTGGGAAAGCACAGATCCCTTGTTCCACGTAAGGAAAGGGTGACACTGCGGCTACAGCTCGGAGGAAAATCGCACTGCATGCCCCCACTCGAGACGAGGACTGACTCCGCTGGGGAGACTCCAGAAGTACCCCAAGATCCATGTCAGAACTGGAGAGGAAACCTCAGGTCTGGCACCGACTCCACACAAGGTCTTAGGCCCGATATCGACGGGAGAGGAATCCGAGAAGCCCGAGAGGCCCCGAGCACTCAAGGGGACTGGCCTTTCCTGAGGCCACCAGAGCGGGTCCCTGAGGTCCCCGTCGTAAGTCAAGAGCACCTGCCGCAACTCGAGAAAATCCAGGAGGTTCTCCCCTCCAGGCGAGATGGCCATTTCCGCTGAGGCGTCTCGAGGCTAATCACACCTAACTCTGGAACTTCCAAAGGGTCCTTCACACCCTTGCTGAACTCAAGAAGTTCCCGACATCCCGACTCCACTCGAGAGGAAGCACGAGAGTCCCCCCATCCAGAGGAGCCCCGTTTCCCTCCTAGCTCGAGAGGGGATCCTTTCCTGCGTGGTCGGGAAAGAATTCCCGGCGTTCCCGTCGCATCTCAAGAGGCGCTCTCCACAGGAAAGGCGAGAGGAACTCCAGGGTCGTGCCACCATTCCAGAGTCCCCAGATGTCTCAGTCCATTCCAGGGAAACCTGTTTCCCTGCACTGCCTCGACTTTCAAGCCGAGGATCGACTCACACACGGTGGCACGTGGGACAGCCCTGTGGGAAAGCCTCGGGAAAACCTCGTGGGAAAGCCTCGAGGAAAGCCACAGATCCCTTGATCACGAAGGAAGCGTGACACTGCTGCTACAGCTGGGAGGAAAGCGCATGTGCATGCCCCCACTCGAGACGAGGACTGACTCCCTGGGGAGACTCCAGAAGTACCCCAAGATCCATGTCAGCACTGGAGAGGAATCCTCAGGTTCCGGCACTGACTCCACACAAGGTCTTAGGCCCAGCATCGACGGGAGAGGAAACCCGAGAGGCCCCGAAACTCGCATGGGGACTGGCCTTTCCTGAGGCCACCAGAGCGGGTCCCTGAGGACCCTGTCGTAAGTCGAGAGCGCCTGCCGCAACTCGAGAAAATCCAGGAGGTTCTCCCTTCCAGGCGAGATGAGGCCCATTTCTGCTGAGACGTCTCGAGGCTAATCACACCTAACCTCTGGAAGTTCCAAAGGGTCCTTCACAACCTTTCTGCAACTCAAGAAGTTCCCCGACATTCCCGTTTCCACTCGAGAGGAAGCACGAGAGTTCCGCCCACATCCAGAGGAGCCCCGTTTCCGCCTCATAGCTCGATAGGAGGGATCCTTTCCCTGCGTGGTCGTGAAAGAATTCCCGGCGTTCCCGTTACATCTCAAGAGGGGGCGCACTCCACAGGAAAGGCGAGAGGAACTCCAGTGTGGTCCACCTTTCCCAGATCCCCCAGATGTCTCAGTCCATTCCACGGAAGCCTGTTTTCCCTGCACTGCCTCAACTTTCTAGCCGAGGATCGACTGACACCACGGTGGCACGTGGGACATCACTGTGGGAAAGCGTCGTGGGAAGCCTGGTGGGAAAGCGTCGTGGGAAAGCCTCGTGGAAAGCCTCGAGGGAAAGCCACTGATTCTAGGATACACTCGAAGGAAGCATGACACTGCTGCTACAGCTCGGGAGGAAAGCGCACGTGCATGCCCCCACTCGAGACAGGACTGACTCCCCCTGAGGAGACTCCAGAAATACCCCAAGGTCCATGTCAGCACTGGAGAGGAATCCTCAGGTTCCGGCACCGACTCCACACAAGGTCTTAAGCATCGGCATCGGCAGGAGAGGAATCCCGAGAGGCCCCTAGCAACACGCATGGGGACTGGCGTTTCCTGAGGCCACCAGAGCGGGTCCCTGAGGTCCCCGTCGTAAGTCGAGAGCACCTGCCGCAACTCGAGAAAATCCAGGAGGTTCTACCCACCAGGCGAGATGAGGCCCATTTCCGCTGAGGTGTCTCGAGGCTAATCACACCTAACCTCTGGAAATTCCAAAGGGTCCTTCACAACCTTGCTGCAACTCAAGAAGATCCCTGACATACCAGTCTCCACCGAGAGGAAGCACGAGAGTCCCACCCACATCCAGAGGAGCCCCGTTTCCGCCTCCTAGCTCGAGAGGAGGCATCCTTTCCCTGCGTGGTCAGGAAAGAATTCCCGGCGTTCCCGTCGCATCTCAAGAGGAGGCGCTCTCCACAGGGAAAGGCGAGAGGAACTCCAGGGTCGTGCCACCATTCCCAGAGTCCCCCAGATGTTATCAGTCCATTCCAGGGAAACCTGTTTTCCCTGCACTGCCTCGACTTTCAAGCCGAGGATCAACTCACACAACGGTGGCACGTGGGACATCCCTGTGGGAAAGTCTCGTGGGAAAGCCTCGTGGGAAAGCCTCGAGGGAAAGACACAGATCCCTTGATTCTCGCGAAGGGAAGCGTGACACTGCTGCTACAGCTCGGGAGGAAATCGCACGTGGCATGCCCCCTCTCGAGATGAGTACTGACTCCCCTCCGGGAGGCTCTAGAAGTTCCCCAAGATCCATGCCGGCATTGGAGAGGAATCCTCACGTTCTGGAACTGAGTCCACACAAGGTCTTAGGCCCCAGCATCGACGGAGAGGAATCCCGAGAGGCCCCCGAGCAACTCGCATGGGGACTGGCCTTTCCTGAGCCCACCAGAGTGACTCCCCAGGGGAGTGGGTCCCTAGCAGTGTCATGCTTCCCTTCGCGTGGATCAAGGGATCTGTGGCTTTCCCTCGAGGCTTTCCAGTGGGCTGTCCCACGTGCCACCGTGGTGTGAGTCGATCCTAGGCTTGAAAGTCAAGGCCAGTGCAAGGAAAACAGGTTTCCCTGGAATGGACTGAGACATCTGTGGGACTCTGGAATGGTGGCACGACACTGGAGTTCCTCTCTTGTTTCCTGTGGAGAGTGCCCCGAGCAACTTGCATGGGACTGGCCTTTCATGAGGCCAACAGAGCGGGTCTCTGAGGTCCAAGTCGTAAGTCGAGAGCTCCTGCTGCAACTCGAGAAAATCCAGGAGGTTCTCCCCTCCAGGCGAGATGTGGCCCATATCCGATGACGCGTCTCGAGGCTATTCAACAAGCGTCTGGAACTAACAAACGGGGCTTCAAACCCTAGCTGCAACTCAAGAAGTTCCCCGAAATACACCTCTCCACTCCGAGAGGAAGCAGGAGAGTCCCGCCCACATCCAGAGTAGCCCCGTTACTGCCTCCTAGCTCGAGAGGAGGGATCCTTTCACTGAGTGGTCCGGTCAAGTATTCCCGGAGTTCCCGACTCATCTCAAGAGGAGGCGCTATCCACAGGAAAGGCGAGAGGAACTCCAGATTCGTGCACCCATTCCCAGAGTCCCCCAGATGTCTCAGTCCATTCCAGGGAAACCTGTTTCCCTACACTGCCTCGACTTTCAGGACGAGGATCCACTCACACCACGGTGGCACTTGGCACAGCCCTTAGGGAAATCCTCGAGGGAAAGCCACAGATCCCTTGATCCATGCGAAGAGAAAGCGTGACACTGCTGCTACAGCTTGGGAGGAAAGCGCACGTGCATGCCTCCACTCGAGATGAGGACTTGACTCCACTGGGGAGACTACAGAAGTACCCCAAGATCTATCTCAGCACTGGAGAGGAATCCTCAGGTTCCGGCACCGACTCCACACAAGGTCTTAGACCCCGGCATCGACGGAGAGAAATCCCGAGAGGCCCCCGAGCAACTCGCATGGGGACTGGCCTTACCTGAGGCCACCAGAGCGGGTCCCTGAGGTCCCCGTCTTAAGTCGAGAGCACCTGCACCAACTCGAGAAAATGCAGGAGGTTCTCCCCTCCAGGGGAGATGAGGCCCATTTCCTCTGAGGCGTCCCCAGGCTAATTACACCTAACCTCTGGAACTTCCAAAGGGTCCTTCACACATTGCTGCAACTCAAGAAGTTCCCCGACGTACCCGTCTCCACTCGAGAGGAAGCACGAGAGTCCCGCCCACATCCAGAGGAGCCCCGTTTCCGCCTCATAGCTCGAGAGGAGGGATCTTTCCCTGCGTGGTCGGGAAAGAATTCCCGGCGTTCCCGTCGCATCTCAATTGGAGGCGCTCTCCACAGGAAAGGAGAGAGGAACTCCCAGGGTCGTGCCACCATTCCCAGAGTCTTCCAGACGTCTCAGTCCATTCCAGGGAAACCTGTTTTCCCTGCACTGCCCTCGACTTTCAAGCCAAGGATCGACTCACACCTCGGTGGCACGTGGACAGCCCTGTGGGAAAGCCTGGTGGGAAAGCCTCGTGGGAAAGTCTCGTGGGAAAGCCTCATGGGAAAGCCTCGTGGGAAAGCCTCGAGGGAAAGCCACAGATCCCTTGATCCACCTGAAGGGAAGCGTGAAACTGCTGCTGCAGCTCGGGAGGAAAGCGCACGTGCATGCCCCCACTCGAGACGAGGACTGACTCCCCTGGGGAGACTCCAGAAGTACCCCAAGATCCATGTCAGCACTGGAGAGGAATCCTCAGGTTCCGGCACCGACTCCACACAAGATCTTAGGCCCCGGCATCGACGGGAGAGGAATCCTGAGAGGCCCCCCGAGCAACTCGCATGGGGACTGGCCTTTCCTGAGGCCACTAGAGCGGGTCCCTGAGGTCCCCGTCGTAAGTCGAGAGCACCTGCCGCAACTCGAGAAAATACAGGAGGTTCTCCCCTCCAGGCGAGATGAGGCCCATTTCCGCTGAGGCGTCTCGAGGCTAATCACACCTAACCTCTGGAACTTCCAAAGGGTCCTTCACACCCTTGCTGCAACTCAAGAAGTTCCCCGACATACCCGTCTCCACTCGAGAGGAAGCACGAGAGTTCTGCCCACATCCAGATGAGCCCCGTGTCCGCCTCCTAGCTCGAGAGGAGGGATCCTTTCCCTGCGTGGTCGGGAAAGAATTCCAGGCGTTCCCGTCGCATCTCAAGAGGAGGCCCTCTCCGCCGGAAAAGCGAGAGGATCTCCAGGGTCGTCCACCATTACCTGAGTCCCACAGATGTCTCAGTCCATTCCAGGGAAACCTGTTTTTCCCTGCACTGCCTCGACTTTCAAGCCGAGGATCGACTCACACCATGGTGGCTCCTGGGACAGCCTTGTGGGAAAGCCACGTGGGAAAGCCTCGTGGGAAAGCCTCGAGGGAAAGCCACAGATCTCTTGATCCACGCAAAGGGAATCGTGACACTGCTGCTACAGCTCGGGAGGACAGCGCACGTGCATGCCCCCACTCGAGACGAGGACTGACTCCCCTGGGGAGACTCCAGAAGTACCCCAAGATCCATGTCAGCACTGGAGGGGAATCCTCAGCTTCCGGCCCCGACTCCTCACAAGGTCTTAGGCCCCGGCATCGACGGGAGAGGAATCACGAGAGGCCCTCTAGCAACACGCATGATAACTGGCCTTTCCTGCAGCCGCCAGAGCGGGTCCCTGAATCCCCGTCGTAACTCGAGAGCACCTGCTGAAACTCGGGAATATCCAGGAGCCTCTCCATTCCAGGCGACATGAGGCCCATTTCCGCTGAGGCATCTCGAGACTAACCACACCTAACCTCTGGAACTTCCAATGGGTCCTTCACACCCTTGCTGCAACTCAAGAAGTTCCCCGACATACCCGTTCCTCTTCACTTTCTGCCATAATGGTGGTGTCATCTGCATATCTAAGTTGATTGATACTTCTACCGGCAATCTTGATTCCAGCTTATGTATCTTCCATCCCAGCATTTTTCATGATGTACTCTGCATAGAAGTTAAATAAACAGGGTGACAATATACAGCCTTGACATACTCCTTTTCCTTTTTGGAACCAGTCTGTTGTTCCATGTCCTGCTCTAACTGTTGCTTCCTGACCTTCATCCAGATTTCTCAAGAGGCAGGTTAGGTGGTCTGGTATTCCCATCTCTTTCAGAATTGTGGCTAAAACAACAGTATAAGGACCTTTCCGATGTCAGGCCAAGGAATTGTGTTTCCAGTCATTGAGCCACACCTGATCACTGAGCACAAATTCATGAATCTGTTCCTCAAGGGGGAATGATATTCTTTTTTATACAAACTTAGTTACCTGATTTATTACCTTACCTAATTGTTCCATCTGCTGTGAAATCCCACCCCCTTACTTGTGGCAAATCTGCTAACACCTGCCTCACTGTGGGAGGGGGTCTCCCATAGAAAATTTCATAAGGACAACAACTGTGGGAACGTGCGGTTACCCGTAATATGAGTAAGTCTGCCGGAAGCAAGCCCATCCACGTACAGTCAGTCTCTATGATCCATTTTGAAGTGTCTCTTCAAGAGTTTGGTTGTTTCTTTCCACCATTCCAGAACACTGAGGCCTATATGCTGTATGTAATTTCCACTGATATTTAGAGCTTCACATACCTGTTAATTAACGCGGCTACAAAGACAGGGCCATTGTCGGATTCTATACTGGTTGGAAACCCAAGTCTGGGAATTATTTCTCAAATCAGCGAGCTACTTCATTTTCTTTTTCAGATCAGGTAGGGAAGGCCTCTGCCCAACCGGAAAAGGTACCTACTATTCTAGTAAGTCATGATAACAGGTGACTGCCTTTGCTTCCCCCGAAGGACACTCGCTTTCCCTGCATCCTGAGAACTCCACGTCTCAGCCAGTTGGAAAAGCGCTTCTTGGAGGTCATTATTCAGGGGCAACTTCCCCTGGAGCCCGGGGCCATAGGGAGCGGCTCCACACTCCCAGGGAAAGGCAGAGCCACAGCCACACATCTGTCCCATCCCCTTTGCTCTGTAGGAGAGCTCTAGTGAGCCTAGGTCTGTCAGGAAAATTCTTGGCTCCTATGGGGACACATTCTATGTGTGAAACTGCATCCAGGACCTAGGGGCCACAGGGCGCCTGTTTCTCTCGGGGGCGGAGGGGTGGGGGGCCTGAAGGCAGTGCGGCCCAGCAACAGCTTCCACATCCAATCCAATTGCTATTTTCTTACCTCTGATAGAACTAGCTTTGTTCCAGCCTTTGGCAATTTGGAGGCAAGCGGGCCCACTTCCTCCCCAAGGAGGCATGGGACCTACTTTGAGTGGAAAGGCCCCTCACGGAGCTGAACCCAGGAAGGCACCCAGTCATGTCTGACACATTCCTGCATCCTGCTTCTTCATGAGCAATACCGCCTATAAGCTAGGCATGTCTTTCCAAGGCTCAGAAAGGACAGGCGGAGATGCATGGTGCTGCCTCTGGAATTTCGGTCCTCTGAGCAGACCTGGGAGGTCTCCCTTGAAGGAGCTAACCAGTTTCTTCCAAATACAGGCTTGCAAACACACACTGGGTGGCTGCCTCTTCTTCCCTGAAGGACGATCACTTTCCCCGCATCCTGTGAACTCTGCATCCCAGCCTGCTGAAAAGCGCTTCTTGGAGGTCATTTTTCAAGGACAATTTTCCCTGGAGACCAGGGGCCGTAGGGAGGGCCCCATGCTCGCTGGGAAAGCAGAGTCACATCCACAGTCTGTTCTACCCCTTTTGCCCTGTAGGAGAGCTCTAGTGAGCCTAGGTCTGTCAGGAAAATTCTTGGCTCCTATGGGGACACACCCTGTGTGTTAACCTGCATATCGGACCTAGGGGCCACAGGGCGCCTGTTCCTCTCGGGGGGACCCTGAAGTGGTGCGGCCCAGCAACAGCCTGAACATCCATCCGATTGCTCTTTTCTTCCTTCTGATAGAGCTAGCTTTTGCTTCTCGCTTTGGCATTTCGGAAGCCAGGGGGAGCCCACGCTGTTGTCCTGGGGTCTATTGGAGGTACCGGTCTATTGGACCCCAGCATGGCACCCGACCCCCTCAGACACACTCCCGCAGCCTCCTTCCCCATGGGCAGGACTGTTCTGACCTAGGAATGTGTTCCCAAGGC